>NC_060194.1:43403972-43616610 GCF_021184085.1 Oncorhynchus gorbuscha | reverse complement strand
GAGACAACGTGGAGATAAGGAGTAGCAAAATATGTATTTATTAACTAAAGCAACTAAGTATAATATACAATGGTGTGTGTAATCAGTAATCAGTAGTGTAAGTGAGTGTTTTGCATGAATGAATGTGATAATGCAGGGTGATGAAAGGTGCCAAAGCAAACAAACAAAGGCCACCAAGAACCACAACACAATCTACAAAAGGTGTCTGCATGGAGAGAGTCTCCTCCATGAATGTTGAAGAGGTCTATTTATCCTGGGAGACACCTGGCCCAGGTGTTTCCCATGTAGCTGACGACCCTCTCAACTCCGCCCACCGGCATCCTAATAAGGAAACAAGAACAAAGACAGAATATGGCAGACAGAGTGGGAGGGTCGTCACATTCCCCCCATAAAACCGGGGACCAACAAGGGACCAGCCACCCGCGTCCCAAATTGACACAACACAGTCCCCCACAGGCCCGCGTCCCCCCAAATTGACACAGGCCTCTGCGTCCCAATTGACACATCCCCAATTGACACAGGCCTCTGCCTCCCAATTGACACAGGCCTCTGCGTCCCAAATTGACACAGGCCTCTGCGTCCCAAATTGACACAGGGCCACAGGCCTCTGCGTCCCAAATTGACACAGGCCTCTCCCAAATTGACACAGGTCCCAAATTGACACAGGCCCTCTGACACGTCTGCGTCCCAAATTGACACAGACACAGGCCTCTGCGTCCCAAATTGACACAGGCCTCTGCGTCCCAAATTGACACAGGCCTCTGCGTCCCAAATTGACACAGGCCTCTGCGTCCCAAATTGACACAGGCCTCCTCCCAAATTGACACAGGCCTCTGCGTCCCAAATTGACACAGGCCTCTGCGTCCCAAATTGACACAGGCCTCTGCGTCCCAAATTGACACAGGCCTCTGCGTCCCAAATTGGTGAGGGGTTATGTGTTCACACCTCCACCTGCCCCATCCAACCTCCTCCTCCCCAGACCTCAGCAACCTTTGCGCATAGGAAGCAATATTTAAGAGGAAAGAAGAACACAAGACCAGGAGGGAACAGACAGGAAAGATAGAACATGACAACCAGAAAATGACAACCCGAAACAATGGTCAGTCACGTAAACATTAGGAACAGGGCGCACGAGAGAGCGCATCAGCAATCACGTTTTCAGTCCCCCGGATGTGCCTCACATCGAGATGGAATGATTGTAAAAATAAACACCATCGCATTATCCTCTGGTTTGGACACATCATGGACCTCAAAAAAGTGAGGGGGTTATGGTCGGTGTAGACCACCATAGGTACTACCCCGACCCGACATACACTTCGAAGTGTTGTAGCGCCCAAATGAGTGCTAGCGCTTCCTTTTCAATAACCGAATAGTTCAACTGATAATCGTTAAACTTTTTAGAAAAGAAACTAACAGGCCTCTCAATCCCAGACACATCTGCTTGCAGCAAAACTGCACCTGCCCCCACATGACTAGCATCCACCTGCAAGGTAAATGACAAATCCATGCGAGGAGCAGCCAGCACTGGAGTTGAGGTAAGCAATCTCTTTGAATCTTCAAAAGCGTGTTGACAACGAGTAGACCAAACGTAAACAGCCTTAGCTTTCAGCATATCTGTCAAGGGAGCGACCACAGTAGAGAAGTTATTACAAAAACTACGGTAATAACCAATCATGCCCAAGAAACGCATCAGTTCCTTTTTAGTAGTTGGTGGTGGAAAAGCATCAATAGCCACCACTTTAGCCCGAACAGGATGCACTTCACCCTGCCCAACCACTTTTCCAAGGTATGTAACGGTCGCCTGAGCAAACTCACATTTTGCCAGATTGATTGTGAGGCGACCCGCAGCCAGACGTTCAAACAAGGCTTGAATACGGGACAGATGTTCTTCCCAAGTATCTGCATAGATCACTACATCGTCCAAATAAACAGCGCACCCGGTCAGACCGGCGACAACCCTGTTCATAAGTCGCTGAAAAGTGGCAGGTGCATTGCGCAGACCGAAACTCATAACTGAATACGAGTACAGACCAAAGGGTGTAATAAAGGCAGAGATTTCACGTGCCCTACTCGTCAGTGGCACCTGCCAATAGCCTTTTAACAGGTCAAATTTGCTCACAAACTTAGCTGCACCGACTTGATCAACACAGTCCTCCATCCGAGGAAGAGGAAATGAATCTGGCTTTGTGACACTGTTTACCTTACGGTAGTCCGTACAAAAACGGTTTGTTCCATCCGGTTTACTGACCAAGATACAGGGAGAAGCCCAACTGGAGAAAGAAGGCTCTGCTATCTTACTCTCCAGCATGTACTTGACCTCAGCATCCAGACAACGTAGTTTCTCTGAAGAAACTCTATAGAACCGCTGACGAATGGGGTCAGCACCTCCAATGTCAATATCATGTTCTATTAAGTTTGTACGTGTAGGTGTATCAGAAAATAAACCTGGAAATCTCTGAATCAGACCAACCATCTCTTTCCGCTCATCAACAGGTAGGTGAGTGAGAAGACTGTCTAAAATATCCAGTGTTTCTGAATTTTTCAATCTACCCTGCAATATACAATCGTCAGGACCAGGAACATCTTCCTCCTCATGCACAGATCTAGCACGACAAGAACCCAAGGAAACAACGGTATCAGCCAAAAGAACAGGTTTACCGTCCTCTGTAGAATCCCACTGTTCAGTCTCAGAGGAACGTGCATAATAGGGTTTTAACAGATTTACATGGCACAGCTGGTGTGCTTTCCTCCGTTCTGGAGTGGCAACTAGATAATTTTGCTCAGTGTACTGGCGCACCACTGTATATGGACCTTGAAACTTGGCTTGAAAAGGAGAACCAACAATTGGCAGCAGAGCAAGAACCTGGTCACCTGGACTAAAGTGACGAGGCTCAGTTCGGCGATCAAATATGCCCTTCATCCTCTCCTGTGAAGATGATAACTTCTCTTTAGCCATTTCACCAGCGGCATACAGCCGTCGCCGGAAATCACACATACGAACACAGGGACTGAGGAGGCTCGGGAGACTTCCAGTCATCCTGGAGAACAGATAAAAGTCCACGCACCCTATGTCCAAACACAAGGTCATTTGGACTGAAACCTGTGCTCTCCTGTGAAACTTCCCTAGCGGCTAACAGTAACCAAGGCAACCCCTCCTCCCAATCCTTATCCATCTCAGTACAATAAGCTCTCAACAAAGACTTAAGTGTTTGATGGAAACGTTCCAGTGCTCCTTGACTTTGCGCGTGATAGGCGCTAGACACATTGTGTTTAATATAGAGCTGTTGAAGAACCTGACCAAACAGATTAGAGGTAAAATTAGATCCTTGATCACTCTGAATGACCTTAGGGATTCCAAACAATGAGAGAAACTGAGTCAAAGCTTTTAACACCGATTTAGTCGTGATAGATCGGAGAGGATAGGCAGCAGGAAACCTAGTGGTCTGACACATCACAGTGAACAGGTAACTGCTACCCTTTTAGAACGAGGCAGAGGACCCACACAGTCAATAATCAGATACTCAAAAGGTTGGCTGAGTACAGGAATAGGAAACAATGGTACTGGTTTAATAGCTTGATTAGGCTTACCAGTTAATTGACAGGTGTGACAAGTTTTGATAAAATCAGAAACATCCCTCTTTAATCTAGGCCAAAAGAAATGTCTTAATATGCGATTGTAGGTTTTCCTCACCCCCATATGTCCAGCAACGTCACTGTGAGAAGTTTCCAACACCAACTCACGAAGCTTAACTGGTACAACAACCTGACTAATTGCCTCCCCCAGAAAAACACTATCATGAGACACCCACTTTCTCATCAGGACATCCTCTTGGAGAAAATAGCCATGGGCGACATCTCCCAACTGTTCTATAGGCACAATTTGATCACGCAACTCTTCCAACGTGGGGTCATCCCGTTGAGCATTGATTAGATCTGAGCGGGTTACAGATAACGGGATAACAGGGAAAACAGTGACATACTTTGTATTATTATCATTAGTCGGCGCAGTGACTAGTTCGCCACGGCTCATAGAACGTGTCACTGCACACGCAGAGAACACCTCTGGGAAACTCTGTACACTCTCATCAGGAATCCCAACAAATGACGGCTTAGTGGAAACCACTAGAGATGGAAACACAACTGGCCATACACGCTCACCTGCTAAGTTATTCCCAAGGATAACGTCGATACCCTCAATAGGCAACGAAGGACGCACCCCCACAACAACTTCACCCTTCACCAGCCCACAATCCAACATCAGTTTATGCAATGGAACTGACAGAGTGTTCAAACCTATTCCCCTAATTAGAACACTATTCCCGAATCAGTCTCAGCAGAAAAGGGTAACACAGACTCCAACACAAATGATTCAGAGGCACCTGTGTCTCTCAGGATCTTCACTGGCACTAGGTCTTTACTTCCTAACATAGACACAAAACCTTCTGTAATGAAAGGAAAATAGTCTGGATCAATATGGACTTTCACATTCTCCTGGGCCTGAGGAAATGAGTCAAGAATGAACTGATGTGGAACAGGTGCAGCTAACGCAGCAGGCTTAGATTTAGCGTAAGCACCCTTTGACCTGAGAAGTGGACATTCGTTTTTCCAATGACCTGAACCTTGACAGTAGTGACACTCCTGCCCAAAGTCAGCCTTACCATGGGAGTCAGGTTCAACCCTAGTTGAATAGAACTCTGCCCGAGAATCAAAGTATCTCGGTGAGCGAAGCCCAAATCTATCCGAACGCCCCCACTCTTTCCGAATACGGGGTTTTGCAAAGACACTTTTGTGAGTCAACACATACTCGTCCGCCAAAACCGCAGCTTCAGCAACATTCTTTACTTTCTGTTCATTAATATAAGTGGCAATACGATCAGGAATTGTGTCCTTAAATTGCTCTAACATAATCAGATCACACAGCCCTTGGAAAGTCACAACTGCAGAGGCAGAACACCAGCGATTAAACTGTAAAGATAACTGTCGCGCAAACTCAACATGAGTCTGGTTATCGTCCCTTTTTAAAGTTCTAAATCGTTGGCGGTAAGCCTCAGGGACCAATTCATAAATCTGTAACACAGCTGTTTTAACTTTATCATAACTGGCACTGTCGTGTACACTAAGAGCTGAATATGCTTCCTGCGCTTTACCAGTCAGCACACACTGCAACATTAAAGTGCGGTCAGAATCAGGCCAACTCCTAGCGTCAGCAACCCGCTCAAACAACGAAAAGAATGTCTCGGGGTCCCTTTCATTAAACCGAGGCAATAACCGTAAGTTCCCAACAATATCAAATGTCTCTGGGGCACGACCAAAAGCGGAACTACCCCTAGGTAAATCTGGGTCACCTTCCCAAAACAAACTCTCCCCTGAGATCTTTCCTTCCCTAACCAACTCTAAACGTTCTTGTTGCAACTTGATTTTAGCACGCTCCATATCTTGTTTAAATGCCAATTCCTTTTCATATTTCACACGATCATGCTCTAGCTTCTCACGAACATGCTGCCGATCATGCTCTAGCTTCTCACGATCATGCTCTAGCTGTAACAAAAGCAGTTCTTTCTGCTGTTCAAAAAGAAGGCTACTAGGACTAACCGATGGAATGGCCATTGTAACGTTATGGGGAGACAACAAATCCTCAGCAGAGGCTGGCCCGGTGGTAACTTCAAGAATACCACTCTCCATCAGATTGGCTTTCAATATCAACCTAATAGAATTCTTTAGACGTTTATCACTAATCTCAACCTTGTAGTGTTCCGCGACCTTCAACAGCTGTTCTTTAGTACCTAAATCTAACAATTCCTCTGATGGAGAGCGAATGAACTTATCTACATAAGACGCCATAATCACACAAAAAAAAATTCTCGCTCTTCCCTTCTGCTGAGCACACCAGAACACAACCCGAGAATTGACAATCACCCTGAGCACCACAGAAGAGAGATGAGATATGGAGCTTCCCCAAAACCTACAATAACTCAACCCTAGTCTTCGTGCAGATTTGCGGTGGGAATTTACGCACTGTAGCCCGCTGGCAAGGAAATAGAACTCCCCAGCATGCTGGCAAATTCCACCAAGCCACGGATGTGCCCCCGAGACAACTGCTCAGTCCACAGACACCACACAAAAATAACAAACATTAACCATGCCCAACATATTCCAAAAAATGAAACACGTCGCTAAACCTATCAGGGGAAAAAGGCTATAGCTCCGGGTAGCAAGTTCCACTACCCTACCCAAATCTCCCACCGAGGTACACAGCAGATTACTCACTTCAGACTGACGTCCCAACAGAAAGTAGAACAAGAGTTTCCAGGCTAGGCAAGGCCTGGAAACTAACCATTATACTCTCTCCAACGCAGCACACAAACCAAACAACAAAGGCAACCAATACTGGGCCGATCACATTCAAACACCATATTCAATCCAAACACGTACCTCCACGGTCTCCCAAACCAATAGTTCAAAGATCCCGGATGAGCCCCCACTTGTCACGAACCGGCTCAAAGCCCGTAACAAAGGGAGACAACGTGGAGATAAGGAGTAGCAAAATCTATATTTATTAAAAAGTAACTAAGTATAATATACAATGGTGTGTGTAATCAGTAATCAGTAGTGTAAGTGAGTGTTTTGCATGCATGAATGTGATAATGCAGGGTGATGAAAGGTGCCAAAGCAAACAAACAAACGGCCACCAAGAACCACAACACAATCTACAACAGGTGTCTGCATGGAGAGAGTCTCCTCCATGAATGTTGAAGAGGTCTATTTATCCTGGGAGACACCTGGCCCAGGTGTTTCCCATGTAGCTGACGACCCTCTCAACTCCGCCCACCGGCATCCTAATAAGGAAACAAGAACAAAGACAGAATATGGCAGACAGAGTGGGAGGGTCGTCACACTCCACAAAAGCCGCAGCCCTTGCAGAGCAAGGGGAACCACTACTTCAAGGTCTCAGAGCAAGTGACGTAACCGATTGAAACGCCACTAGCGCGCACCACCGCTAACTTGCTAGCCATTTCACATCGGCTACAGAGGCAGTAGAAATTGAGAAGGTGTCCTATACAGAGGCAGTAAAAATGTTCAACGCAACGAGTAGAGCTGATGAAGCTATGTCAGTGGATGCCCAACAGGATGTGGATGTCAGTCAGTTGAGAGATCCTGAAACACTAATCGTAAAGAAGGTTGATTTAGCTGTTTATTGCGCAGGTGATTAATTGTACAATTCTAAATAACAACAACAACAAAAAATCGAAGAAACTTGAAATTATTCTGAAAGCAGCTAAACGGTTATTGGATCTTCAGGGTTTCATGGCTGAAACATTGCAGAGAATACCGTCTGAAGTAACGTCTGACTACCGGGAGATTCAACAAGTTTACAATTTCTGATCAGCAAGGCTTGAGCAGAGAGGGTGAAAATATACTAATTTCAGCAAACTGAGGTGATTTCAGCTGATTTGGCCGATTCATTAAATACAGGACTACATTGTTTGCTGTAACCAGTTAACCTAGTCTAGGTAAGGCTAGGTTACTTCTAATCACACCGATGGTATCGCGTCCCTTTTCAGCTGCCGTCGATTTGGCTTCCCCATCAATTCAGATTGATAATCCCTCAAATAATCTTCTGGCCGAAAATGTTGACTACAGACGCGGATGTTTTGATACTTGGCCACTGGTGTGTTGACATTGTAAATATTATTCTTGATAGCCGCGAGCCATTTACGGCATCGGGGTATATCTCCGGTAGGTAAACTGTGAAAGATTACTCCTTTTTTTTGCGCTTGTTTGTAATTCGCACAGTATGGTACAGAACACCACACGGGCATGATGACAACAATATAGTATAGAGAAAGTATGAGATCACAGGTTTGACTTCTCAACGCGTTGTTCGTAACTGCTTGGCGAGCGAGTTCTTGGACTTGTTAATAAAAAATAAAAATAAAATATATATATATATATTTTTTTAAAGACTAGCCCACGTAAACGCCATTTCCACTTCCGGGTCATATCCCCTAATTTTCGGTCGTCAACTAGTTATCACAACCACAAAATGAATAAACCCCGCCTATTTCTAAAATATATCTTCTTAACTTCAACCAAACTGCTAACTTTATGCCTAACCTTAAATGAAGACCAATAAACTCGTTTTTTGTTTACGATATATATACCATGCAGACGTTGTGGCTGTGGTAACTAGTGTAGTGACAAACCTGCAAGGCTGGAGCAGTCTGTAACTTAACGTAGTTTACAAAGTTACAAATCACGTCGTTAGGTAGCAGCTAACTAATTACGTTGGTTATGCGTATTATGAAAACGAGTTAGATTTTGGTTTTAGCTAGATAAATAACTGTTCGATAGCTACTGTAGTTACCACAGCTCGACTTGTTTTCTGCTGCTCTGATGTTGGCTGATCGGATGCCTTCCTCTTTTAAGTGAAGGGGAAAATTGATGGAATAACTTCACTTTTCAACGTGCGACGACCTGGCAAACCCATCAGTTGAGACCTCAGGTCCGTTTCGAAGTCCTCTGGCTGAAAGTGCTGGCTACAAACACGGACATTTGGATATTTAAGTTTCCTGAACATTCGAGACGTGTAGTCCACTTGTCATTCCAATCTCCTTTGCATTAGCGTAGCCTCTTCTGTAGCCTGTCAACTATGTGTCTGTTTATCCCTGTTCTCTCCTCTCTGCACAGACCATACAAACGCTCCTCACCGCGTGGCCGCGGCCACCCTACTCTGGTGGTCCCAGCGCGCACGACCCACGTGGAGTTCCAGGTCTCCGGTAGCCTCTGGAACTGCCAATCTGCGGTCAACAAGGCAGAGTTCATCTCAGCCTATGCCTCCCTCCAGTCCCTCGACTTCTTGGCACTGACGGAAACATGGATCACCACAGACAACACTGCTACTCCTACTGCTCTCTCTTCGTCCGCCCACGTGTTCTCGCACACCCGAGAGCGTCTGGTCAGCGGGGTGGTGGCACCGGGATCCTCATCTCTCCCAAGTGGTCATCTCTCTTTCTCCCTTACCCATCTGTCTATCGCCTCCTTTGAATTCCATGCTGTCACAGTTACTAGCCCTTTCAAGCTTAATATCCTTATCATTTATCGCCCTCCAGGTTCCTCGGAGAGTTCATCAATGAGCTTGATGCCTTGATAAGCTCCTTTCCTGAGGACGGCTCACCTCTCACAGTTCTGGGCGACTTTAACCTCCCCACGTCTACCTTTGACTCTTTCCTCTCTGCCTCCTTCTTTCCACTCCTCTCCTCTTTTGACCTCACCCTCTCACCTTCCCCCCTACTCACAAGGCAGGCAATACGCTCGACCTCATCTTTACTAGATGCTGTTCTTCCACTAACCTCATTGCAACTCCCCTCCAAGTCTCCGACCACTGCCTTGTATCCTTTTCCCTCTCGCTCTCATCCAACACCTCCCACACGGCCCCTACTCGGATGGTATCGCGCCGTCCCAACCTTCGCTCTCTCTCCCCGCTACTCTCTCCTCTTCCATCCTATCATCTCTTCCCTCCGCTCAAACCTTCTCCCACCTATCTCCTGATTCTGCCTCCTCAACCCTCCCTCTCCTCCCTCTCTGCATCCCTTGACTCTCTATGTCCCCTATCCTCCAGGCCGGCTCGGTCCTCCCCTCCCGCTCCGTGGCTCGATGACTCATTGCGAGCTCACAGAACAGGGCTCCGGGCAGCCGAGCGGAAATGGAGGAAAACTCGCCTCCCTGCGGACCTGGCATCCTTTCACTCCCTCCTCTCTACATTTTCCTCCTCTGTCTCTGCTGCTAAAGCCACTTTCTACCACGCTAAATTCCAAGCATCTGCCTCTAACCCTAGGAAGCTCTTTGCCACCTTCTCCTCCCTCCTGAATCCTCCGCCCCCTCCCCCCCTCCCCTCTCTGCAGATGACTTCGTCAACCATTTTGAAAAGAAGGTCGACGACATCCGATCCTCGTTTGCTAAGTCAAACGACACCGCTGGTTCTGCTCACACTGCCCTACCCTGTGCTCTGACCTCTTTCTCCCTCTCTCTCCAGATGAAATCTCGCGTCTTGTGACGGCCGGCCGCCCAACAACCTGCCCGCTTGACCCTATCCCCTCCTCTCTTCTCCAGACCATTTCCGGAGACCTTCTCCCTTACCTCACCTCGCTCATCAACTCATCCCTGACCGTTGGCTACGTCCCTTCCGTCTTCAAGAGAGCGAGAGTTGCACCCCTTCTGAAAAAACCTACACTCGATCCCTCCGATGTCAACAATTACAGACCAGTATCCCTTCTTTCTTTTCTCTCCAAAACTCTTGAACGTGCCGTCCTTGGCCAGCTCTCCCGCTATCTCTCTCTGAATGACCTTCTTGATCCAAATCAGTCAGGTTTCAAGACTAGTCATTCAACTGAGACTGCTCTCCTCTGTGTCACGGAGGCGCTCCGCACTGCTAAAGCTAACTCTCTCTCCTCTGCTCTCATCCTTCTAGATCTATCGGCTGCCTTCGATACCGTGAACCATCAGATCCTCCTCTCCACCCTCTCCGAGTTGGGCATCTCCGGCGCGGCCCACGCTTGGATTGCGTCCTACCTGACAGGTCGCTCCTACCAGGTGGCATGGCGAGAATCTGTCTCCTCACCACGCGCTCTCACCACTGGTGTCCCCCAGGGCTCTGTTCTTGGCCCTCTCCTATTCTCGCTATACACCAAGTCACTTGGCTCTGTCATAACCTCACATGGTCTCTCTTATCATTGCTATGCAGACGACACACAATTAATCTTCTCCTTTCCCCCTTCTGATGACCAGGTGGCGATCGCATCTCTGCATGTCTGGCAGACATATCAGTGTGGATGACGGATCACCACCTCAAGCTGAACCTCGGCAAGACGGAGCTGCTCTTCCTCCCGGGAAGGACTGCCCGTTCCATGATCTCGCCATCACGGTTGACAACTCCATTGTGTCCTCCTCCCAGAGCGCCAAGAACCTTGGCGTGATCCTGGACAACACCCTGTCGTTCTCAACTAACATCAAGGCGGTGGCCCGTTCCTGTAGGTTCATGCTCTACAACATCCGCAGAGTACGACCCTGCCTCACACAGGAAGCGGCGCAGGTCCTAATCCAGGCACTTGTCATCTCCCGTCTGGATTACTGCAACTCGCTGTTGGCTGGGCTCCCTGCCTGTGCCATTAAACCCCTTCAACTCATCCAGAACGCCGCAGCCCGTCTGGTGTTCAACCTTCCCAAGTTCTCTCACGTCACCCCGCTCCTCCGTTCTCTCCACTGGCTTCCAGTTGAAGCTCGCATCCGCTACAAGACCATGGTGCTTGCCTACGGAGCTGTGAGGGGAACGGCACCTCAGTACCTCCAGGCTCTGATCAGGCCCTACACCCAAACAAGGGCACTGCGTTCATCCACCTCTGGCCTGCTCGCCTCCCTACCACTGAGGAAGTACAGCTCCCGCTCAGCCCAGTCAAAACTGTTCGCTGCCCTGGCCCCCCCAATGGTGGAACAAACTCCCTCACGATGCCAGGACAGCGGAGTCAATCACCACCTTCCGGAGACACCTGAAACCCCACCTCTTTAAGGAATACCTAGGATAGGTTAAGTAATCCCTCTCACCCCACCCCCCCCCTAAGTTTTAGATGCACTATTGTTAAGTGACTGTCCCACTGGATGTCATAAGGTGAATGCACCAATTTGTAAGTCGCTCTGGATAAGAGCGTCTGCTAAATGACTTAAATGTAAATGTAAATATTTATCCAGTGCAGTATTCACATCATAGGCTGCGTTCTTTATTGCCGCCAGCCACTGTCGACTACGAGTAATATCTCTGACAGGTAACCGATGAAACGTTACCCCAGCAGCCTGTGCTTGTTTGTAGCTCGCACATCCAGGTACTGAGCACCACACCATGACTAAACTTTAGTTGTCGACACAAAAATAAAAGCTGTTGATCGCCCATTGTTAACTGGATCCACTTGGTTGTTACCACAGCCACAAAGTCATAACCCCCGCCCATTTCTATTTCTCATAAAATTAGATTTTTACCTTCACCACACTGATAACCTTATGCCTATATATATATATAAATATATATATTTCGACCTAGCTTACAACCAGTAAATGTAGATATAATATATCCCGTTCTACAGGTGAGATGCAGAAACGCTCTTATTTGCGTGTACCCTATTCAACTCGGCAAATTCGCTCTCAATCTCTCTCTAAGGTCTTTATTGGCATGGGAAATATATGTTTACATTGCAAAAGCAAGCGGAATAGACAATAAACAGAAAGGAAATAAGCAATTAGAAATGAGCAGTAAACATTACTTAAAAGTTTTAAAATAGACATTTCAAATGCTATATTGTTTATGTACAGTGTTGTAACATAGTTGAAGTATAACAAATAGTTTAAGTATGAAAGGGAAAATAAAGAGAAATATAGGTTGTATGGAATGGTTTTTGTGCTCCACTGGTCACCCTTTTTAGTGGCAACAGGTCAACAAATATCGCTGCTGTGGTGGCACAGTCCTCTCTGAAAAGCCAACTGACACAGACTCCTGAAGTGTTGAACTGTTCCATCCTCTATATCCACTGGGGTTATTTCTTGACCTTGCTGGCAATCTATGCACATCTTGAATAACCATCTTGACTTAATGGCCACATGTACTCAACGTTTCCCCAAGGCACAGCCAGAAGAGGACTTTGCCACCCCCTCCGAGCCTGGTTCTTCTCTAATCTTTCTTCTTAGGTTCCTGTCTAATCTTTCTTCTTAGGTTCCTGTCTAATCTTTCTTCTTAGGTTCCTGTCTTCTGAGGAGTTTCTTCTAGCTGCTGTATTTCTGCATCTCAATTGCTCTCACTCTCTCATTTTTTTTGGCTGAGTATCTGTAGAGCACTGTAAAGAGCTTTATAAAATACATTTGGTTGATCTATTTGTTTGCTTCTGTACCATTTTAAACTGAAGTTATCACTATACAGCTATTTGCTACTGTACTGTTCATTCTATAGAAGTTGTCTCCAATAAAGGGGTGTGATTTGGAATCCTCAGACACTCTTCTAATAGGACCCCGTGTCATACCAAAGATTTTTTATATGTAACCCAAGATAGACCACAGCCTGTCATTTCCAAATGGGAGCAAATGAATCATAGTGGGCAAAACAAGCAAGGATGTGGGCAGAGCCAAACACGAGCTAGCGAGATCCTATAGGCACGTTCCAGCGTGTATTTGCATATTTCTGTTAGGGAACGCGTACTCTGAAGTGCTGGACCTTGCATTCCATCTAAAGAACAAAAGGCAACAAAAGGCAAAGTCTACAAAATTTAGTCCACTCTGTTCGTAACAGATCCCAGTTTTGGAAATAGAAAACTATATTGAGATCAAATGTTGCATCGATGAGAAAAATCCATCTCGCTCCATCTCCCACTGCCGGCCCGTGGGCTTCACCATATTTGGTAGTGAGTGGAAACGCCAACACGATGCTTCACATTTATATACGGAAGAAAAATATACATGTAACAATTTCAATGATTTTGATGAGTCACAGTGCATATAAGGAAATCAGTCAATTTAAATACATTCAGTAGGCTCTAATCTATGGATTCACATTGGCTACCCAGTGAGTGGGAAGCCAGGACCAGCCAATCAGAATGAGTTATTCCCTACAAAAGGGCTTCATTACAGACAAATACCCCCCCCCCCCCCCATTTTTAAGGCAGAAAGCTACGGCCACCACTGTCGAAACGTGATTATCATTGAAGGTCTCCATGAAAACACTATACAACTGTACTGTAGGAACTATAAAAAGTTGTTTCCTACAAAAAAAAATGGGGGTGATTTGGAATCCTCAGACTACTAATAGGATGCAGTGTCATACCACCAAGTAGAGCTTTTTTTTTTCCCAGCAAAAATCTACTTCCACCGTTGACAAATGTTGGCCTCTATGACAGCACTATACATCTATCAACAGTACTAACCCTGCAATAGACTTATAACATAACTATTTATAACAATGTACAGCACATCTACCAATGCACAGATGTGTGTCAAGAGCATCAACTATTTTGTTTCTGAATCCTCAGACCCCTGAATGGGAGCAGCATGTGGAACAGAGCCATATAGTGGAATGGGAATTAAACCAGTATTCCAGATATTGTTTTATGTATAATATTGAACTTTCAAATATACATTTTCAACTCATTAATAGTTAGCGTTGTTGTTTCGATGTCCCCTTAGTAACACAATGTTCATAACGATTTGTTTTTACATGGATTGCATATTTATTTCATTTACACACCTTGACAAGAGTACCTACTTACAAATAACCACTACTCAACAATAAGCCTCAATACCTCCTAAAATAGCATGAAAAGGGGAGGGTCGGAGAAACAGAACACATCTTGAAATAATAAACTACGATTTGTGATTATTGGGTCCAATAAAGGGAGGTCTTTTTATTTTTACGTTTTTTTTTGTGAGATTTGGATCCCCGGTAAATCTCGCTGATTTCACAGCACTTTAGCAGAGAAGATGGAATATACACTGCTCAAAAAAATAAAGGGAACACTTAAACAACACAATGTAACTCCAAGTCAATCACACTTCTGTGAAATCAAAAACTGTCCACTTAGGAAGCAACACTGATGGACAATACATTTCACATGCTGTTGTGCAAATGGAATAGACAACAGGTGGAAATTATAGGAAATTAGCAAGACACCCCCAATAAAGGAGTGGTTCTGCAGGTGGTGACCACAGACCACTTCTCAGTTCCTATGCTTCCTGGCTGATGTTTTGGTCACTTTTGAATGCTGGCGGTGCTTTCACTCTAGTGGTAGCATAAGATGGAGTCTACAACCCACACAAGTGGCTCAGGTAGTGCAGCTCATCCAGGATGGAACATCAATGCGAGCTGTGGCAAGAAGGTTTGCTGTGTCTGTCAGCGTAGTGTCCAGAGCATGGAGGCGTTACCAGGAGACAGGCCAGTACATCAGGAGACGTGGAGCAGGCCGTAGGAGGGCAACAACCCAGCAGCAGGACTGCTACCTCTGCCTTTGTGCAAGGAGGAGCAGGATGAGCACTGCCAGAGCCCTGCAAAATGACCTCCAGCAGGCCACAAATGTGCATGTGTCTGCTCAAACGGTCAGAAACAGACTCCATGAGGGTGGTATGAGGGCCCGACATCCACAGGTGGGGGTTGTGCTTACAGCCCAACACCGTGCAGAACGTTTGGCATTTGCCAGAGAACACCAAGATTGGCAAATTCGCCACTGGCGCCCTGTGCTCTTCACAGATGAAAGCAGGTTCACACTGAGCACAAGTGACAGATGTGACAGTCTGGAGATGCCATGGAGAACGTTCTGCTGCTTGCAACATCCTCCAGCATGACCGGTTTGGTGGTGGGTCAGTCATGGTGTGGGGTGGCATTTCTTTGGGGGGCCGCACAGCCCTCCATGTGATCGC
The DNA here is from genome assembly GCF_021184085.1 of Oncorhynchus gorbuscha. Taxonomy (NCBI): domain Eukaryota; kingdom Metazoa; phylum Chordata; class Actinopteri; order Salmoniformes; family Salmonidae; genus Oncorhynchus; species Oncorhynchus gorbuscha. Next base: position 43,601,169 of record NC_060194.1, on the reverse strand, counting down.
CAGAGGTAGCCTGACTGCCAAACCGGTCAGAGGTAGCCTGACTGGGACATCATGTCTCGCTCCATCCACCAACGACACGTTGCACCACAGACTGTCCAGAAGTTGGCGGATGCTTTAGTCCAGGTCTGAGAGGAGATCCCTCAGGAGACCATCCACCACCTCATCAGGAGCATGCCCAGGCGTTGTAGGGAGGTCATACAGGCACGTGGAGGCCACACACACCACTGAGCCTCATTTTGACTTGTTTTAAGGACATTACATTAAAGTTGGATCAGCCTGTAATGTGGTTTTCCACTTTACATTTACATTTAAGTCATTTAGCAGACGCTCTTATCCAGAGCGACTTACAAATTGGTGCATTCACCTTTAATTTTGAGTGTGACTCCAAATCCAGACCTCCATGGGTTGATAAATTTGATTTCCATTGATACATTTTGTGTGATTTTGTTGTCAGTACATTCAACTATGTAAAGAAAAAAGTATTTCATAAGAATATTTCATTCATTCAGATCTAGGATGTGTTATTTTAGTGTTCCCTTAATTTTTTTTGAGCAGTGTTTAACAAACTCCAGCAAACTTTGAGTTGATCATCATCGTTTATTTCCCCATTATATATTTTTTTATTTTATAATAATAATAATATATGCCATTTTACCTTTATTTAACTAGGCAAGTCAGTTAAGAACAAATTCTTATTTTCAATGGCGGCCTTGGAACAGTGGGTTAACTGCCTTGTTCAGGGCCAGAACGACAGACTTTTTACATCATTATAATGATGCTATACAGTTCCAATCTCTCCTGACTCTCCCCCTCCTACTCTCTCTCCTGCTCAGTACTAAAGTGTGGTTCCTGACTCTCCCCCTCCTACTCTCTCTCCTGCTCAGTACTAAAGTTTGGTTCCTGACTCACCCCCTCCTACTCAGTACTAGAGTTTGGTTCCTGACTCTCCCCCTCCTACTCTCTCTCCTGCTCAGTACTAAAGTGTGGTTCCTGACTCTCCCCCTCCTACTCAGTACAAAAGTGTGGTTCCTGACTCTCCCCCTCCTACTCTCTCTCCTGCTCAGTACTAGAGTTTGGTTCCTGACTCTCCCCCTCCTACTCTCTCTCCTGCTCAGTACTAGAGTTTGGTTCCTGACTCTCCCCCTCCTACTCTCCCTCCTGCTCAGTACTAGGTTGGTTCCTGACTCTCCCCCTCCTACTCTCTCTCCTGCTCAGTACTAGAGTTTGGTTCCTGACTCTCCCCCTCCTGCTCAGTACTAAAGTTTGGTTCCTGACTCTCCCCCTCCTACTCTCTCTCCCTGCTTCTGAGAGCCGGTGCCATGATGTAGTTGGATGTGGATCTTCAGATGGACTATGCGATTGAATCACTTCTCACACTGCTGGCATTTGGAGCACGTGGGCCCTGAGGTGATTCTTTTCAGTGAACGAGCGTTGGCACAGCTGGCACGTGTGGGGTCTCTGCCTACTGTGGACGACTGTATGTTTCTGTAGGTGTCTAAACTGGGAGAAACGTTTGTCGCAGACGTCACAAATATATCTCTTTGGACCTCTGTGGCTCTGAAGGTGTCTGTCCCGTAGATTAATGTTCTTGAATCCTCTCACACTGATGGCACTTGGAAGGGCCTCTCCCCTGTGTGGAGGCGCATGTGGGACTTGAGGTGGCTCGGCTGGGCATGCCAGCGTCGGCACAGCTGGCACTTGTGGGGCTTCTGGCCACTGTGGCTCTGAAGGTGTCTGTCCCGTAGTCTAATGTTCTTGAATCTTTCTGAGCATTCTGAGCACTGATAAGGATGCCGATGGTTCTCCTCGTGGGTAAACTTGTCCTCTTTGGTCCTGAATGGCACGAGACAGAACTTACATGGGTAAACACAGCCTTTCTGATGGAGATGTCTGTGACACTTCAGACCCTGTTCACTCAGACAGCGTTTACCACAGTCTAGACAGCAGAACTTCTTGATCTTGTACGCACACAAATTATCCTCCTTAAAGTGACGCTTGCGCTCTCTCTCCTCCTCTTTCTCCTGCGCCGTCCCACAGTTTGTCTCCCGACTCTCCTGCTCCTGAGAGCCGGGGCCATGATAGAGTTGGATGTGGTTCTTCAGACTGACGCTGTAATTGAAAAACTTCTCACACTGATGGCACTTGTGGGGCTTCTGGCCACTGTGGCTCTGAAGGTGTCTGTCCCGTAGTCTAATGTTCTTGAATCTTTCTGAGCATTCTGAGCACTGATAAGGATGCCGATGGTTCTCCTCGTGGGTAAACTTGTCCTCTTTGGTCCTGAATGGCTTGAGACAGAACTTACATGGGTAAACACAGCCTTTCTGATGGAGATGTTCACTCAGACAGCGTTTACCACAGTCTAGACAGCGGAGCTTCTTAATCTTGTACACACACAAATGATCCTTCTTGATGTGACGCTTGCCACAGTCTGTACAGAGCAACATATGAGGTTTTGTGTTGTGTTCACGTCGTACATGTTCCTTGAAGCTGGACGGGTCCTCAAACTGCATGTAGAATCGGTCAAATCCAACAGCTTGTTGGACCTCACTCACACACACACCACAGGCGTACAGCTTCTTATGGCGCTGTGTGGTGCAGGCGAGTACAGGCTCGGCTCCACAGTCAGTGCACCACTCCACAAGTCTCTCTTCTTTCTCTATTCCGCTCTGAGAATTATCAACGTTGGCCTTTTCTGTTAGACCAGAGGAACCTGCCGTTTCCAAATCCTCAGAAGAATCAGAGTCCATTACAATGTCTTCCTCGTCAGACGGCTCCCACTCGGTCTCATCTGATCTCTGCTTTCCCCCTTTCCTCCGAGGACAGACTTCTTCATCATAGTCACACATCTCCTCAGTGATTTCCATCGTCAACGAACATCTGTCATCCTGGTCTCTGTCCTTACATGGTTCCTCACGAAAAGAAACAAAAACACATTTTACTATCAGCATGTCTGCATCATTCTCTAAAAAGGTTCCGTGATGATGTCACTGAGGTAAATAAGTAAATACCCACCTCTCCATCCAGTAGCTCTGTCTCTCCAGAGGTTTCCTCAGCAACAAAAGGCTGGCTCATCCACTTCCTGGTGTGACTGCATATTGGGCACATCTGAATGACAGAGAAGCTCCTCTGTTGACCCTGCAAGCTGAACTTGCACTCAAATCCACACCTCCTACACAACTGGAAGAGCTGCAGGAGACAGTCTCTGTTCACACACAGGTCACCACTCCTGTGGATGGAGGTGAAGTGACAATTAACAAAATGGTGCTCATCACAAAGCGCTGTTAATGTAAAAGCCACTTAAGACTAAATAAAAACAAAACGCAACATGCAACAATTTCTAATATTTTACTGAGTTAAAGTTCATATCAGGAAATCAGTCAATTTAAGTAAATAAATTAGGCCATAATCTATGGATTTTACATGACTGGGAATACAGATATGCATCTGTTGGTCACAGACAGCTATAAAAAAAAATGTAAAAAAGTAGGAGCAGAGTTGATCAGACTGTTGATTGTGGCCTGTGGAATGTTGTCCCACTCTTCTTCAATGGCTGTGCGAAGTTGCTGAATATTGGTGAGAACGGGAGCACGCTGTTGTACACGTAGATCCAGAGCGTTCCAAACATGGTCAATGGGTGACATGTCTGGTGAGTATGCAGGCCATGGAATAACTGGGACATTTTCAGCTTCCAGGAATTGTGTACAGATCATAGCGGCATGGGGCCGTACATTATTATATTAGCGGGAACTGGAACATGCCGTCATACACATCGATCCAGAGCATCCCAAACATGCTCAATGGGTGACTGCTGGTGAGTATGGTTGGAAGAGATGGAGACCCCCGCACACTGTCGAAAAAAAGGAATAAATCCAAAACTGACGCTTGAATGCAAAATAAAGATGTTGATCATGTGACATATGCAATTATCATTAAAGTAAAAGCCAGGTGTGTGTTCCAATGATTTACACTGATGATGGCCTGAGGCCGAAATAGTTGTGTTTTGTTTTCACCTTTTAATTTATGCACTTGTTGGACGTCCTGCCAAATTCTCTAAAACGACGGAGGTGGCTTATGGTAGAGAAATGAACATTACATTCTCTGGCAACAGCGCTGGTGGACATTCCTGCAGTCAGCATGCCAATTGTACGCTCCCTCAACTTGAGACATCTGTGGCATTGTGTTGTGTGACAAAACTGCACACTTTAACATGGCCTTTTATTGTCCCCAGCACAAGGTACACCTGTGTAATGATCATGCTGTTTCATCAGCTTCTTCATATGCCACATCTGTCATGTGGATGGATTATCTTGGCAAAAGGAGAAATGCTCACTAACAGGGATGTAAACAAATTTGTGCACAATATTAGAGAGAAATAAGCTTTTTGTGCGTATGGAACATTTCTGGGATCTTTTATTTCAGCACATGAAACATGGGACCAACATTTTACATGTTTTATATTTTTGTTCAGAATAGTTTTTAAGAAAAGATGGATGTCTCAAAAGGTAGTTAGTTCCCGGTTATGTTCCGATCCCCTTCAGACATGTTGATATTTTGATGTATTTCCTGTATGTGGAATCATCAGTGAAGTGAATGTGGACTTACTCAGGAGAAACATCGACGCGGGTTCCACGAGGACGTGTTTGCACAGCTGTGGAAAATGAGATACATCGTTTCATATGTCACGCTGATATTTTGCCCAGGATTCACTGTGAACACATGAATAAACAATTATATTATTCAAAAGGTGTAAAGTACAATGCCTTCGAAAAGTATTCAGACCCCTTGACTTTTTCCACATTTTGTTACATTACTTATTCTATATTTACTTTTTTTTCAGCAATCTACACACTATACCCCATAATGACAAAGCAAGAGAGCTGGCCGCCCGGCCAAACAGAGCAATCGGGGGAGAATGGCCTCAGTCAGGGAGATGACCAAGAGCCCGATGGTCACTCTGACAGAGCTCTAGAGTTCCTCTGTGGAGATGGGAGAACCTTCCAGAAGGACAACCATATCTGCAGAACTCCACCAATCAGGACTTCATGGTAGAGTGCTCAGACGGAAGCCACTCCTCAGTAAAATGCACATGACAGCCCGTTTGGAGTTTACCAAAAGGTACCTATAGACTCTCAGACCATGAGAAACAAGATTCTCTGGTCTGATGAAAAAAAGATTGAACTCTTTGACCTGAATGCCAAGCGTCACGTCTGGAGGAAACGTGGCACCATCCCCATGGTGAAGCATGGTGGTGGCAGAATCCTGCTGTGGTGATGTTTTTCAGCGGTAGGAACTGGGAGACTAGTCAGGATCGAGGGAAAGATGAACGGAGCAAAATACAGAGAGCTCCTTGATGAAAACCTGCTCCAGAGCACTCAGGACCTCAGAGTGGGGCAAAGGTTCACCTGCCAACAGGACAACGACTCTAAGCACACAGCCAAGACAACGCAGGAGTGGCTTTCGGACAAGTCTCTGAATGTTCTTGAGTGGCCCAGCCAGAGCCTGGACTTGAACCCGATCTCTGGAGAGACCTGCAAATAGCTGTGCAGCAACACTCCCCATCCAACCTGACAGAGCTTGAGAAGATGTGCAGAGAAGAATGGGAGAAGCTCCTCAAATACAGGGGTGCAAAGCTTGTAGCGTCATAGGGGCGGCAGATAACCAAGTGGTTAGAGCGTTGGGTCAGTAACCGAAAGGTTGCTGGATCTAATCCCTGAGCTGACAAGGTAAAAATCTGTCGTTCTGCCCCTGAACAAGGCAGTTAACCCACTGTTTCCCGGTAGGCCGTCATTGAAAATAAAAATTCATTTTTTATTGACTTGCCTTGTTAAATAAAATAACACAAAAAAAAGTAAAAAATACCCAATAAGATTCGAGGCTGTAATTGCTGCCAAAGGTGCTTTCTCAAAGTAATTGAATAAAGGGTCTGAATACTTGTGTAAATGTGACATTTTGTCATCTAAAAATGTGTTTTTCCATTATGAATATAGTTATTGACGAGTAAGAAAACCCCATTTTAAACACATTTTAGAATAAGGCTGTAATGTAACAAAATGTGGAAAAAGTCAATGGGTCTGAATACTTAACGAATGCACTGTATTGTAAAGACGTGTGTGTGTGTGTGTGTGTGTGTGTGTGTGTGTGTGTGTGTGTGTGTGTGTGTGTGTATATGTGTTGCATGGTATATGGTAACTTCAAAAGGTAGGATTCATATTGGGCTAACTATATAAAACAATCTCTTTCTGGTGCTCCTGACAGGGGGAGGGAGGGAGGTGTGTGTTTTGTGTTTTCCTACCTATATAAAACAAATCTCTTTCTGGTGCTCCTGACAGGGGGAGGGAGGGAGGTGTGTGTTTTGTGTTTTCCTACCTATATAAAACAAATCTCTTTCTGGTGCTCCTGACAGGGGGAGGGAGGGAGGTGTGTGTTTTGTGTTTTCCTACCTATATAAAACAAATCTCTTTCTGGTGCTCCTGACAGGGGGAGGGAGGGAGGTGTGTGTTTTGTGTTTTCCTACCTATATAAAACAATCTCTTTCTGGTGCTCCTGACAGGGGGAGGGAGGGAGGTGTGTGTTTTGTGTTTTCCTACCTATATAAAACAATCTCTTTCTGGTGCTCCTGACAGGGGGAGGGAGGGAGGTGTGTGTGTTTTGTGTTTTCCTACCTATATAAAACAATCTCTTTCTGGTGCTCCTGACAGGGGGAGGGAGGGAGGTGTGTGTGTTTTGTGTTTTCCTACCCTCATGGAGTGTCAGCACATGTGTGGCTTTTATTTTGGAATACTTCCTGTTAACAAAGCCTGCAGGACTTCTTTATCAGTGCATTTCCTGAAAAGAAAACTCCTGACCGGCATTTTCAGTATCATTCAATAGATTTTCACCATCTACATCCAAACTACTCTTTTCAAAAGCTGGCTTTGAAATACATTCAAATATAAAGCATGCCGAGATAAAATGGTGATTAAATGCATTAATGATATCAATTTTGTCAGTAATAGGGCCATAATCTAAATCAATTTATTGGGGGAGTGAAGAGACACAACCCTTCAGTGATTTTAACAGCCAAAATGTAGCCGAGTTCCCTGTACATTCAGATAGTGATAATCAACATAATAATCTGATTTATTTTACCACTTTGACACGCAGATTTCTCAATTGCCTAAAAGACTGCCAGTCTGGGCCCGAGTCAGTGAATCTAGCTTTGGCCCAGGCAGCATCTCTGTTGTGTGTGACTTCAGATAGCTCTGGCCCAGGCAGCATCTCTGTTGTGTGTGACTTCAGATAGCTCTGGCCCAGGCAGCATCTCTGTTGTGTGTCATGACTTCAGATAGCTCTGGCCCAGGCAGCATCTCTGTTGTGTGTCATGACTTCAGATAGCTCTGGCCCAGGCAGCATCTCTGTTGTGTGTCATGACTTACATTTACATTTACATTTAAGTCATTTAGCAGACGCTCTTATCCAGAGCGACTTACAAATGACTTCAGATAGCTCTGGCCCAGGCAGCATCTCTGTTGTGTCATGACTTCAGATAGCTCTGGCCCAGGCAGCATCTCTGTTGTGTGTGACTTCAGATAGCTCTGGCCCAGGCAGCATCTCTGTTGTGTGTCATGACTTCAGATAGCTCTGGCCCAGGCAGCATCTCTGTTGTGTATGACTTCAGATAGCTTTGGCCCAGGCAGCATCTCTGTTGTGTCATGACTTCAGATAGCTCTGGCCCAGGCAGCATCTCTGTTGTGTGTGACTTCAGATAGCTCTGGCCCAGGCAGCATCTCTGTTGTGTGTCATGACTTCAGATAGCTCTGGCCCAGGCAGCATCTCTGTTGTGTATGACTTCAGATAGCTCTGGCCCAGGCAGCATCTCTGTTGTGTCATGACTTCAGATAGCTCTGGACTGAAACAAGGGCAAGACTGATTTTTAATTATGTTTTTTTAAAGGGAACATGTTTATCTACAACACAATTGAAAACCTTTGAGAAGTGGTTCAGAACCAACTCTGGGTCAGGTATAGGTGCAATACAATCAAAGTCACCAAAATAAAGGTCTCAAAAAAAACAAAAAAGGCCTGTCAATTGAAATCTTAAAAATTCCTTGTTGATAAAATGAGGTTTGGATCGAGGCATCCGTATACACCTGACACATACAATGGGACAGCGGTCACTAATATCCAAAGAAAATACCCCACTCCCAGCATATTTCTCTGGAGTATTTGTAAATATGAGGTCAATCAAAGTCAATTTTTTAGGGGCCTTTAAGTTTGGACGCGTGGGCTTTGTAATCAGCTGGGTCAAATTTAGATTAGTACAAATATAATTTAAACAGTCAGCATCCTGCATTCTCCATGCAAGATTAAAATCTCTGGCGATCAACACCTCTGGGGTAGTAAAAATGGCAATTAAATCAGTGAGTTAGGTACAGAAGGTGGACGATAAGATTCCTATAACTGTTATTTTTTAGTTTAAACCCAACTGAAGACTTAAAGCCAACAATTAATATAGTTTAGGACTGTTGGTAGCCTTTTAACAGAGACACAGAAAGAAGATTCCTTGTGTAAATATCAACACAACCACCTCTTTGCCTTTCCTATCAGCCCAGAACACATTGTAACCATCCATAGAAACACCACCACCGTTGCCTTTCCTACCAGCCCTAAACACATTGTAACCATTCATAGAAACACCACCACCGTTGCCTTTCCTACCAGCCCTAAACACATTGTAACCATTCATAGAAACCTCAGAGTTCAGGGTTTTATCAGTTAACCAGGTCTCAGATACTATTTAAAAAAATATCAGGGTCTGCCTGAGAGGCCCAGATTTTGACATGATCCATTGTAGGTAATAAACTACAAATATTAAAATGCAAAAATGTCAAATCTTTTCGGCATTTAAAATCATACAGAGTTTCAATACAAGTCAGATTACTTTGAGAATTCAGAACAACGGGAGACTCAAAGATTGTTTTATTTTCCTAATTGGTATAATTCAAAGTCGGAATAGCAATGATATTTCTCTGGTTCGCACCATTAGGCATGTCACCACTTTCAGATACAAAATGTGGAACTCTCATAGAGACCAAAGAGGACATGGTAAAAACTAGAGGTCTACCGATTTATGATTTTTCAACACCGATGCCGATTATTGGAGGACCAAAAATGCCGATACCGATTAATTAAAATCAATTTAGCCTGAAGTAAATAATGAAACATGTTCAATTTGGTTTAAATAATGCCAAAACAAAGTGTTGGAGAAGAAAGTTAAAGTGCAATATGTGCCATGTAAAAAAGCTAACGTTTCAGTTCCTTGCTCAGAACATATGAAAGCTGGTGGTTCCTTTTAACATGAGTCTTCAATATTCCCAGGTAAGAAGTTTTAGGTTGTAGTTATTATAGGAATTATAGGACTATTTCCCTCTATACCATTTATATTTCATTAACCTTTGACTATTAGATGTTCTTATACGCACTTTAGTATTGCCAGTGTAACAGTATAGCTTCCGTCCTTCTCCTTGCTCCTCCCTGAGCTCGAACCAGCCACCATCGAAGCCACCAACAGCCACCATCGAAGCAGCGTTACCCATGCATAGCAAGGGGAATAACTACTACAAGGCTCAGAGCGAGTGACGTTTGAAGCGCTAACTAGCTAGCCATTTCACTTCGGTTACACCAGCCTCATCTCGGGAGTTGATAGGCTTGAAGTCATGAACAGCGCAATGCTTGACGCACAACGAAGAGCTGCTGGCAAAACACACAAAAGGGCTGTTTGAATGAATGTTTACACACCTACTTCTGCCTACCACCCCTCAGTCAGATACTTAGATACTTGTATGCTGTCAGATTATATGCAACGCAGGACACGCTAGATAATATCTAGTAATATCATCAACCATGTGTAGTTAACTAGTGATTATGATTGATTGTTTTTTCTAAGATAAGTTTAATGCTAGCTAGCAACTTACCTTGCCTTACTGCATTCGCGTAACAGGCAGGCTCCTTGTGGAGTGCAACGAGAGAGAGGCAGGTCGTTATTGCGTTGGACTAGTTAACTGTAAGGTTGTAAGATTGGATCCCCTGAGCTGACAAGGTGAAAATCTGTCGTTCTGCCCCTGAACGAGGCCGTTAACCCACCGTTCCTAGGCCTTCATTGAAAATAAGAATGTGTTCTTAACTGACTTGCCTAGTTAAATAAAGGTATAAAATATATATATATATTTTTTATCGGCGCCCAAAAATACCGATTTCCAATTGTTATTAAAACTTGAAATCGGCCATTCCGATCAATCGGTCGACCTCTAGTAAAAACTGACTTACATGTCATGTTAATATTGTCCTCACGTCAATTTAGTTGACCAACTGAAGAGTAGGTTTCATGCAGTGTTGTCCCCTGACTGACACAATGACATACAGATCATTATGTAGTGTTGTCCCCTGACTGACATACAAATCATTATGTAGTGTTGTCTCCTGACTGACACACAGATCATTATGTAGTGTTGTCTCCTGACTGACATACAGATCATTATGTAGTGTTGTCCCCTGACTGACATACAGATCATTATGTAGTGTTGTCTCCTGACTGACACAATGATATACAGATCATTATGTAGTGTTGTCCCCTGACTGACATACAGATCATTATGCAGTGTTGTCCCCTGACTGACACACAGATCATTATGTAGTGTTGTCTCCTGACTGACACAATGATATACAGATCATTATGTAGTGTTGTCTCCTGACTGACATACAGATCATTATGTAGTGTTGTCTCCTGACTGACATACAGATCATTATGTAGTGTTGTCTCCTGACTGATATATCCTGACTGATATACAGATCATTATGTACATTTACATTTAAGTCATTTAGCAGACTCTCTTATCCAGAGCGACTTACAAATTGGTGCATTCACCTTATGTAGTGTTGTCTCCTGACTGATATACAGATCATTATGTAGTGTTGTCTCCTGACTGACACAATGATATACAGATCATTATGTAGTGTTGTCTCCTGACTGACACACAGATCATTATGTAGTGTTGTCTCCTGACTGACACAATGATATACAGATCATTATGTAGTGTTGTCCCCTGACTGATATACAGATCATTATGTAGTGTTGTCTCCTGACTGATATACAGATCATTATGTAGTGTTGTCTCCTGACTGATATACAGATCATTATGTAGTGTTGTCTCCTGACTGACATACAGATCATTATGTAGTGTTGTCTCCTGACTGATATACAGATCATTATGTAGCGTTGTCTCCTGACTGATATACAGATCATTATGTAGTGTTGTCTCCTGACTGACATACAGATCATTATGTAGTGTTGTCTCCTGACTGACACAATGACATACAGATCATTATGTAGTGTTGTCTCCTGACACAATGATATACAGATCATTATGTAGTGTTGTCTCCTGACTGACACAATGATATACAGATCATTATGTAGTGTTGTCTCCTGACTGACACAATGACATACAGATCATTATGTAGTGTTGTCTCCTGACTGATATACAGATCATTATGTAGTGTTGTCTCCTGACTGATATACAGATCATTATGTAGTGTTGTCTCCTGACTGACACAATGACATACAGATCATTATGTAGTGTTGTCTCCTGACTGACACAATGACATACAGATCATTATGTAGTGTTGTCTCCTGACTGATATACAGATCATTATGTAGTGTTGTCTCCTGACTGATATACAGATCATTATGTAGTGTTGTCTCCTGACTGATATACAGATCATTATGTAGTGTTGTCTCCTGACTGACACAATGATATACAGATCATTATGTAGTGTTGTCTCCTGACTGATATACAGATCATTATGTAGTGTTGTCTCCTGACTGATATACAGATCATTATGTAGTGTTGTCTCCTGACTGACATACAGATCATTATGTAGTGTTGTCTCCTGACTGACACAATGATATACAGATCATTATGTAGTGTTGTCTCCTGACTGACACAATGATATACAGATCATTATGTAGTGTTGTCTCCTGACTGACACAATGATATACAGATCATTATGTAGTGTTGTCTCCTGACTGATATACAGATCATTATGTAGTGTTGTCTCCTGACTGATATACAGATCATTATGTAGTGTTGTCTCCTGACTGACACAATGATATACAGATCATTATGTAGTGTTGTCTCCTGACTGATATACAGATCATTATGTAGTGTTGTCTCCTGACTGATATACAGATCATTATGTAGTGTTGTCTCCTGACTGACACAATGACATACAGGTCATTATGTAGTGTTGTCTCCTGACTGACATACAGATCATTATGTAGTGTTGTCTCCTGACTGATATACAGATCATTATGTAGTGTTGTCCCCTGACTGACATACAGATCATTATGTAGTGTTGTCCCCTGACTGACATACAGATCATTATGTAGTGTTGTCTCCTGACTGACACAATGACATACAGATCATTATGTAGTGTTGTCTCCTGACTGATATACAGATCATTATGTAGTGTTGTCTCCTGACTGACATACAGATCATTATGTAGTGTTGTCTCCCGACTGACATACAGATCATTATGTAGTGTTGTCCCCTGACTGATATACAGATCATTATGTAGTGTTGTCTCCTGACTGACATACAGATCATTATGTAGTGTTGTCCCCTGACTGACATACAGATCATTATGTAGTGTTGTCTCCTGACTGACACAATGACATACAGATCATTATGTAGTGTTGTCTCCTGACTGATATACAGATCATTATGTAGTGTTGTCTCCTGACTGATATACAGATCATTATGTAGTGTTGTCTCCTGACTGACATACAGATCATTATGTAGTGTTGTCCCCTGACTGACATATAGATCATTATGTAGTGTTGTCCCCTGACTGACACAATGATATACAGATCATTATGTAGTGTTGTCCCCTGACTGACACAATGACATACAGATCATTATGCAGTGTATATTCCTTCCTCCCATTCCTCCAGCTAAATCACAGGTAGGCCTTTGCAAATATGAACAAATTAGCCCTTCCATGCAGTATTGTATTGTACAGTGTGAAGTTACATTTAAAAGGTGTTGTATTCAATATACGTGTGAATATCAGTGACAGGTTTTTAATTTAGCACGTGCGCGTAACGTTTAGGAAACGTTAGCCCAGCCCAGTCAAAACTGTTCGCTGCTCTGGCCCCCCAATGGTGGAACAAACTCCCTCACGACGCCAGGACAGCGGAGTCAATCACCACCTTCCGGAGACACCTGAAACCCCACCTCTTTAAGGAATACCTAGGATAGGATAAGTAATCCCTCTCTCCCCCCTTTAAGATTTAGATGCACTATTGTAAAGTGACTGTTCCACTGGATGTCATAAGGTGAATGCACCAATTTGTAAGTCGCTCTGGATAAGAGCGTCTGCTAAATGACTTAAATGTAAATGTAATGTAAATGTAAACGGGAACAAGTGTCCGAGGGACAGGGCGAACAGGAGTCTTTGCCACTCTGAATTTTCCCCCTGTGATACTTGGCCTGTTATCGTATCATGAGTAAAATGTTGCTATCGTGACAACACTACTAACGAATATCCTTAGTTCAATTGTTTCACAAACCTTTATTTTTCCTTTGCACTTTGAAGAACTTCTTTGCAGAGAACTGTGTGGACAGATCTGGAGTCAATTTCAATCATTCTGAACATCATAAAATAGTTAGTCCTCAACCAAACACCCATGATATACCCTCCTTCCCTGATAGCCTCTCCCCCTTTCCTCCCTGATACCTCCTTCCCTCCCTCCCTCCCTGATACCTCCTTCCCTCCCTCCCTGATACCCCCTCCTTCCTTCCCTCCCTGATACCCCCTCCTTCCTTCCCTCCCTGATACCCCCTCCCCCTTCCCTCCCTGATACCCCCCCTTCCCTCCCTCCCTGATACCCCTCCCTCCCTGATACCCCCTCCCTCCTTCCCTCCCTGATACCCTCTCCCTCCTTCCCTCCCTGATACCCTCTCCCTCCTTCCCTCCCTGATACCCTCTCCCTCCTTCCCTCCCTGATACCTCCTTCCCTGATACCCCCCCTCCTTCCCTCCCCTTCCCTCCCTGATACCCCCCCTCCCTCCCCCTGATACCCCTCCCTCCTTCCCTCCCTGATACCCTCTCCCTCCTTCCCTCCCTGATACCCCCTCCTTCCCTCCCTCCCTGATACCCTCTCCCTCCCTCCCTCCCTGATACCCTCTCCCCAATTCCCTCCCTGATACCTCCTTCCCTCCCTCCCTGATACCCTCTCCCTCCTTCCCTCCCTCCCTGATACCCTCCCTCCCTTCTTCCCTCCCTGATACCCTCTCCTTCCCTCCCTCCCTGATACCCTCTCCTTCCCTCCCTGATACCCTCTCCTTCCCTCCCTCCCTGATACCCTCCTCCTTCCCTCCCTCCCTGATACCCTCTCCTTCCCTCCCTCCCTGATACCCCCTCCCTCCTTCCCTCCCTGATACCTCCTCCCTCCTTCCCTCCCTGATACACCCTCCCTCCTTCCCTCCGATACCCCTCCCCTCCCTCCCTGATACCTCCTTCCCTCCCTCCCTGATACCTCCTTCCCTCCCTGATACACCCTCCCTCCCTCCCTCCCTGATACCTCCTTCCCTCCCCCCCTCCCTCCCTCCCTCCCTGATACCCCCTCCCTCCCTCCCTCCCTCCCTGATACCCCTCCCTCCCTCCCTCCCTGATACCCCCTCCTTCCCTCCCTGATACCTCCTTCCCTCCCTGATACCTCATTCCCTCCCTGATACCTCATTCCCTCCCTCCCTCTCAGATACTCCCCCCATCCCTCTGTATAGTAATGACCAGTTACAACTGTCTACCGATTTGGTTGCATTCCAAATATTCATTCCATCAAAAAATCTCACCCGTTTCCGCTGGACTGACTTCCTGTATGCAGTCTTGTTCTCCTTTTCATCATCCTCATCCTCATCCTGCTCCCTGGAGAACTGCCAGAAGTCCTCGTCCGTCGGCGCAGCGGCATCTTCATCGTCACTGCCCGGCAACACAACAGTAGTCTCTGCTACACTCTCTCCAGACCAACCGTTATCTCCATCCTCCAGTGGCAAAGGTGGCATCTGTATACATGTAGAACATATGTGCAGTTATTAACCAGTGCAATGGAAAGAGCCAATGGAATAGTCCCAAAAGTGCAAACTAAAAATGGAGCACTTCTCAGTCACTGTCAACGGGTCTAACCACAGCTACTTGGGTTGTGACGATACCAGTATCGCGATACTCCGAGGTATCGCGGCAAGGAAACAAAAGATGAAAAGGTTTTAATTTTCCTGAGGAAATCAGTCCTAATGTTGGAAATATTATTATGTTGTCAGATGTTTATTTTCCAAGCTATAGCACACATTTTGATATAAAGCAGGTTTAAAAAAGACCAAAGAGTTTGGCATGCTTTGTGTTTTCTTTCGGAAAAAAAAAAATCAAGTATCTTGATATCGCCACAACCCTAAAACCACCATTTTAGTTGGTGGGTTAAGCCACACAGTAACACAGGAATTTTCTACCAAGACCTGACATAAGGTATAGTCATGATGGAAGGGTCTGACTGCTGAAACAACTGGGGAAGCATACAACACTGTGGAATAATGCTACAACTATGTACAGTGCCTTCCGAAAGCATTCATACCCGATGACTTATTCTACATTTTGTTGTGTTACAGCCTGATTTCAAAATGGATTCAATTGATTTTCTCTCACCCATCTACACACAATCCCTCAAAGACTAATTGAAAACATGTTTTTAGAAATGTTTGCAAATTTAGTGAAAATAAGAAATCTAATTTACATTTGTACACACCTCTGCATCAATACATGTTAGAATCACCTTTGGCAACAATTACAGCTGTGAGTCTTTCTGGGTAAGTCTCTAAGACAGGGATGGCAAACTCCTTCCATGGAAGGCTGAGTGTCTTCTGGTTTTTGGTTTCTCCTTTTAATGTGTCCAATTAAGACCTATATAGTTCCTATCTAATCAGTGGCCATGCTAAGCTCTATTCCGTTTCCCTTTTATCCTAAAAAACTCCCTTGTCCTTGACGATGACAAGCATTCCCATAACATGATGCAGCCACCACTATGCTAGAAAATATGAAGAGGGGTACTCAGTAATGTGTTGTATTGGTTTCCCTTTTATCCTAAAAAAATTTACAAGCATTCCATAACAAACTATGCTAGAAAATATGAAGAGGGGTACTCAGTAATGTGTTGTATTGGATTTACCCCAAACATAACATTTGTATTCAGGACATAAAGTTAATTTCATTGCAATATTTTTGGCAGTTTTACTTTAGTGCCTTATTGCAAACAGGATGCATGTTTTAGAATGTTTTATTCTGTACAGGCTTCCTTCTCTTCACTCTGTCATTTAGGTTAGTATTGTGGAGTAACTACAATGTTGTTGATGCATCCTCAGGTTTCTCCGATCACAGCCATTAAACTCAGTAACTGTTTCAAAGTCACCATTGGCCTCATGGTGAAATCCCACAATACAAAGTGTAATGAATAACTTCACCATGCTCAAATGGATATTCAATGTCAATTTATTTGTATTTTTACCCATCTACCAATAGGTGCCCTTCTTTGCGAGGCATTGGAAAACCTCCCTGGTCTTTGTAGTTGAATCTGTGCTTGAAATTCACTTCTCGACTGATGAACCTTACAGATAATTGTATGTGTGGGGTACAGAGATGAGGGACCTTACAGTATGTGTGGGGTACAGAGATGAGGGACCTTACAGTATGTGTGGGGTACAGAGATGAGGGACCTTACAGTATGTGTGGGGTACAGAGATGAGGGACCTTACAGTATGTGTGGGGTCCAGAGATGAGGGACCTTACAGTATGTGTGGGGTCCAGAGATGAGGGACCTTACAGTATGTGTGGGGTACAGAGATGAGGGACCTTACAGTATGTGTGGGGTACAGAGATGAGGGACCTTACAGTATGTGTGGGGTACAGAGATGAGGGACCTTACAGTATGTGTGGGATACAGAGATGAATTTACCTGTGTGGCTGCAAGTCAAATAGCATTGCACTTCTGTTGTCATCTGATAAATGAAGCTATTTTCCACCGAATACGTTGCACTAATGTATTTTCTGTGAAGGAAAACTATAGTTGCACATCCCTGATCACTAGGGGCGGCAGGGTAGCCTAGTGTGTGTTGGACTAGTAACCGAAAGGTTGCAAGTTCAAATCCCCGAGCTGACAAGGTACAAATCTGTCGTTCTGCCCCTGAACAGGCAGTTAACCCACTGTTCCCCAGTAGGCCGTCATTGAAAAGAAGAATTTGTTCTTAACTGACTTGCCTAGTTAAATAAAGTTAAAATAAACTCTATTGAAACAAAAAAAACACTCTCAATATAAAACGCGACCCCGTCAATACACAGCTTTCTCCTGTTGTGCTATTTACAAAACACACGTGACTGGCTCAACTGTTCTGGGGGAACTCACGGTAAGCTTCATAATGTAAAATAATGTGACTGGCTCAACTGTTCTGGGGGAACTCACGGTAAGCTTCATAATGTAAAATAATGTGACTGGCTCAACTGTTCTGGGGGAACTCACGGTAAGGCTTCATAATGTAAAATAATGTGACTGGCTCAACTGTTCTGGGGGAACTCACGGTAAGCTTCATAATGTAAAATAATGTGACTGGCTCAACTGTTCTGGGGGAACTCACGGTAAGCTTCATAATGTAAAACATGTGACTGGCTCAACTGTTCTGGGGGAACTCACGGTAAGGCTTCATAATGTAAAATAATGTGACTGGCTCAACTGTTGTGGGGGAACTCAAGGTAAGGCTTCATAATGTAAAACATGTGACTGGCTCAACTGTTCTGGGGGAACTCACGGTAAGCTTCATAATGTAAAATAATGTGACTGGCTCAACTGTTCTGGGGGAACTCACGGTAAGGCTTCATAATGTAAAATAATGTGACTGGCTCAACTGTTCTGGGGGAACTCACGGTAAGCTTCATAATGTAAAATAATGTGACTGGCTCAACTGTTCTGGGGGAACTCACGGTAAGCTTCATAATGTAAAATAATGTGACTGGCTCAACTGTTCTGGGGGAACTCACGGTAAGCTTCATAATGTAAAATAATGTGACAGGTAAAATGCAGAACGCAATATGCTTTATCTCCTAACATGTTGCACAAGTTCACTGCAGGTATTTACTGTAAAAGTAACTACAAATATTCACATGTATTGAAAAACATTTTCAGATGGTATTGAAAAACCATCCCGTGGCTATTTCCATATACCCGGTATACGGTTTATATGGTATACCGCCCAAGCTTAAAGCTGATCCTGGATCTGTACCTAGGGGAAACTTGCCCCTGGATACCACAAGAGGTTGCTGTCTGACCTTCACAGTCTGTGTTGAAAAAGCAACAGGAACTACAGCAGGTTGTTGGACCACTGATGTTGACATCTGGGATGCTGCTCCTGTTGTTGTTGTACCAGGCTCACATTTTGGTTTGGCACCAAGTCTGCCAACTGCACTCTACAATGGGGACAAGAGAAAAAGGGAGAGATGTCATAACACACATAACTCATTGCGCCCTTGAAAAAAGGCCTTCTTCAGTGGCGTAAAAGGGTGACACTTCAAGACTGTGGAGTGAGTTCCCCCCCACACTCACTCCACAGCGACCAAGTGGTTGAGTTAAGCACAACTGCAGATCCGAGTCCAACGGCAACATTATAAAGGACGTCGCACTGCTTTCTAGTAGCGAGTCCAGCTCCCCCTTGATACCAAGATTCAAACTCCGGTCCTCTGCTTTGCAAACATACATGACCTCCCTGCTGAAGCCTTCCAACCCATTGTGCTTTTGGAAAAGGCCTTCTATTGCACAGAGGGAAACACTTCAAGGTTGAGGAGGGACTTTCACAGTTCCTCATCTGCTACACTCCCATTGCTTTAAGGATTTCAGACCTGCAACACAACGCTGTGCATTCTTCTTTTCATTTGTTTATATTTTTCATTTGTTTATATTTTTCATTTGTTTTTATTTTTACACCAAAGACAAAACATACACACTTGAACAACAACTACATCTCCTCTGCCCAGCCCTAGTGCCTGGCCACACCCCCCATCCCTAGTGCCTGGCCACACCCCCCCATCCCTAGTACCTGGCCACACCCCCATCCCTAGTACCTGGCCACACCCCCATCCCTAGTGCCTGGCCACACCCCCATCCCTAGTGCCTGGCCACACCCCCATCCCTAGTGCCTGGCCACACCCCCCATCCCTAGTGCCTGGCCACACCCCCCATCCCTAGTGCCTGGCCACACCCCCATCCCAAGTGCCTGGCCACACCCCCATCCCAAGTGCCTGGCCACACCCCCATCCCAAGTGCCTGGCCACACCCCCATCCCAAGTGCCTGGCCACACCCCCATCCCAAGTGCCTGGCCACACCCCCATCCAAAGTGCCTGGCCACACCCCCATCCCTAGTTCCTGCATTATTGTTTGCCACATGGCCTGAAACTGCACCATTTTGTTTATCTCCATAACCCACGCACTTTCAACATTTAGATCATAAATAATTACATTTTTCATTGTGTTAATGATGGCGGTTTAGTTTGTTTTTTTCAAGATGAGTGATGAAAAGAGAATCAGCCAACCTACCGGGTATCTCACTATACCCCCATATGCCATGTCTTGAAATATACAGACAGACGGATTAAAAGTACGTTTACATTGAAATACTTCTGATGGACAACTTTCTAGCTCCGCCCACAACTTCCGGACTTCATATCATTCCCAGAAAGCATTGATTATTGAGTCATTATTAGTTTTACACTTAAGACGTGTTTCTGCCATTGTGCTGTAGAATTTGTGAACTTTGTCACTTGTATAATTAAGCTCTAAGGCATGAGGGGGTGTGGTATATGGCCAATATACCACGGCTAAGGGCTGTTCTTACGCACAACGCATCGCAGAGTGCCTGGATACAGCCCTTAGCTGTGGTATATTGGCCATATACCACAAGCCCTAGAGGTGCCTTACTGCTACTATAAACTGGTTACCGAAGTAATTGGAGCAGTAAAAATACATATTTTGTCATACCCATGGTATATGGTCTGATTGGTCCAATCAGCATTCAGGGCTCAAATCACCCAGTTTATAATCAATTATATACATTAGTTTATACTGCATTATGCTTACATTTTCCTTAACTGTAATTTCATTAGTTCTGCTCCAACTTTCCCTCCATCTTGTGCCAACATTTATTTTTAAGTCTTGGTTCCAATATTTTTTTGTTCCCTAAGAGATTGTCTGTTAGATATGCTCTCTGCAAGGTTTTGTATATATGACCTATCATCTGAACATCATTTTCTCACTCAAATAAGATTCCCTCAAGGTTGCTCTGATGTCCAAAACATTTCAAGTCAAAATGTTGTAATATGTAACTTTTAAGTTTAAACTATCTACATTAGTCAGTCCAAAATTACTTATTAGTTTTGTCATGGAAATAAATGTATTTCCTGTTACCAAGGCATTTCCGCTTTCTATGCCTTTAGTTTTCTATGTGGACCAATTTATCTTTGAAATCGGAAAAGCTAGTCAAGGACTGTTCCATAAGGTTGCGTTGTTAGGAAGTGATATTGGTTCATTTTCTTCCATATTGTTCTAGTGTTCCATATTGTTCTAGTGTTCCATATTGTTCTAGTGTTCCATATTGTTCTAGTGTTCCATATTGTTCTAGTGTTCTATATTGTTCTAGTGTTCCATATTGTTCTAGTGTTCCATATTGTTCTAGTGTTCTATATTGTTCTAGTGTTCTATATTGTTCTAGTGTTCTATATTGTTCTAGTGTTCTATATTGTTCTAGTGTTCTATATTGTTCTAGTGTTCTATATTGTTATAGTGTTCTATATTGTTCTAGTGTTCTATATTGTTATAGTGTTCTATATTGTTCTAGTGTTCTTAACTATGAAGTTGTTCATGTTCTTAGCTTTATCCTTTGAAAACAGATACGTGAAAAGATTCTGGGGGTGAGAATGAGCATCTTCAATATGTACCCATTGTTCCACTTTAGTGCATTTAACTATACTGTATGTAGCAAGTAAAAGCCCTGGGTGGGAGAGCTGATACAAGTCTGGGAGGTTAAAACCATCTTCAAACTTAGAAAGATGTAAAACTTTCCTTTTGAAAAAATGTGTTATTCTATGCATTTGATTGGCCCATGTAAATATGACCAAGTATACTTTTTAAAGAATGACTTTGATGGGGCAGTTGGCAATATAAATACTACAGCTTTGTCAGCCATGCCAATATCTCAAATAAATACTACAGCTTTGTCAGCCATGCCAATACCTCAAATAAATACTACAGCTTTGTCAGCCATGCCAATATCTCAAATAAATACTACAGCTTTGTCAGCCATGCCAATACCTCAAATAAATACTACAGCTTTGTCAGCCATGCCAATATCTCAAATAAATACTACAGCTTTGTCAGCCATGCCAATACCTCAAATAAATACTACAGCTGTCAGCCATGCCATTATGAAGAGGTTGAATTTTACCTGTAAGATTATTACATTTAATTAGATCTGCTTTCATATTGTTGAGTAATGGAATAAAGTTACCTTAATATATTTGTTGTCACTTATTAAACATCCTAAGTATTAAAACAACAACAAAAAGTGCCACTTTAAGGATCGCTGTAGATTGTGAGTTATTTTTGATGTTTCCTATTGCCCTTATTTCAGTTTTTCACTGTGCATTCTAAGCATATTTTTAGGCAACTTGTTGCAAATGCATATACACAAGAAGTTGCTGTTTGACCTTCACAGTCTGTGTTGAAAAAGCAACAGGAACTACAGCAGGTTGTTGGACCACTGATGTTGACATCTGGGATGCTGCTCCTGTTGTTGTTGTACCAGGCTCACATTTTGGTTTGGCACCAAGTCTGCCAACTGCACTCTACAATGGGGACGAGAGAAAAAGAAGGGAGAGATGTCATAACACAGTGGACATTCTCCATGCATGCTACTGTAAAAATACCACGCTGCTTGCTTAGCGAGTACCGCTTCCCCCTAATTCAGGGGGAAGTCAGGACCTCTTCCTCACAAACACGTGACCGCCTTTGTGATGCGTTACAATCCATGCGCCACCAAAAAAGGCCTTCTTCAATGGCGCAAGGGGTGACACTACAGGATTAGGAGTGAGTTTCCCAGTTCCCCATATGCTACACTACCATGCTTTAAGGATATCAGACCTAGAGGCAACACTGTGCATTTTAAGCATATTATTGGGGGACTTATTGCAAATGCATATGAGCAAGAAGCTGCAGTCTGACCTTCACAGTCTGTGTTGAAAAAGCAACAGGAACTACAGCAGGTTGTTGGACCACCGATGTTGACATCTGGGATGCTGCTCCTGTTGTTGTTGTACCAGGCTCACATTTTGGTTTGGCACCAAGTCTGCCAACTGCACTCTACAATGGGGACGAGAAAAAAGAAGGGAGAGATGTCATAACATTCTCCATGTGTGCAACCCATAGAGATCGTATATTAAATTACTAGGGTGGCTGTGTCATAAACCTTCAACGTTCCAGAATGGTATGATAATAGAAGCCATTTTGGGGAGAAATCCAAACCAGTCTAATAGGAATGAACGCAGTAAAGGCCGTGCTATGTGGTATACTTGGGACGTCCCTACCCCATTGAAGTTGACATATTAAAATGGGGTTACGGTTAAATAAGGGTTAGGGTAAGGGATAAGGTTAGAGTTTAGGATAGGGATGTCCCAAGGATGCTGGATAGCACTGACCGTAAAGGCCTAGGTGATGCATTTCATGCTTTCTATTTATGCAGGAAAAATAAAAGTTAGACATGTGATATTACAGAACCTTTGTCACCTTAAAATATTGTCATATAAGTATAAATACAGTTTATACAGGTTTTATACCAATTTTCTTTATACATTTCCTCTAAATTATACAGTATGTATACAGTATCAATGTTGGTTTTCTTGGAAAGGTGTGAAATTAAGCAATAAGGCCATGAGGGAGTGCCTGGACACAGCCCTTAACCGTGGTATATTGGTTATATACCACAACCCTCTGAGGTGCCTTATTGCTATAAACTGGTTACACACATAATTAGATCAGTAAATATAAATGTTGTCACACCCATGGTCTCATATACTACCACAGCTGTCAGCCAAATCAACATTCAGGACTCGAACCATCCAGTTTATAATATGATACAATATCAGAACTTGTTGCATTTAAAACTTGTCTTAACCCTAACAACTGATTTCAGCCAGTGTTTATAGCCTGAAATCTGTATATAATGACATTGGTAACCTAATGCTCATGTCTCCACCCTAACAATGGGAGTTCTTGTCCCAAAAGCAACAAGCTTAGGTACAAAATTAAGTCCATAGGCATTGGGTTTACATGTATTCTGGGCAGATTGAGGCGAGTGAAACCTCTCGTTTCGCCACTTCCTCTCTGGTATAGTTGTGGATTGACTGCATTGTTGGCACATTTGGCAATTAATTTGAAAAGATGTATGGAATCATTCCACTGAAGCTGGCAGGCTAAATCTTAAGGCTACAGCATACAATTACATTATAGACGATTCTGTGTTTCCAACTTTGTGGCAACAGTTTGGGGAAGGCCCTTTCCTGTTTCAGCATGACAATGCCCTAGTACGTGAAGAGAGGTCCATACAGAAATGGTTTGTCGAGATCAGTGTGGAAGAACTTGACTGGCCTTCACAGAGCCCTGACCTCAACTCCATTGAACACCTTTGGGATGAATTGGAACGCTGGCTGCGACCCAGGTCTAATCGCCCAACATCAATGATCAACCTCACTAATGCTCTTGTGGCTGAATGGAAGCAAGTCCCAGCAGCAATGTTCCAGCAGCAATGTTCCAACATCTAGTGGAAAGTCTTCCCAGAAGAGTGGAGGCTGTTATAGCGGGGAAAATCAACTTTATATTAAGCTCCATGATTTTGGAATGAGATGTTCAAACAAGCAGGGTGTCCACATACTTTTGACAATGTAATGTAGTTTGTCCATTCTGGAATTCTAATTCCTAATTATATGATGCTAAAAGTTTAAGCATATGTATCAGACCTGCATCACAACACTGCACTAGTATATTTGCAAGTACTACATTGTTGTAGTTGATAAACAGCCCTGGCATGTTTGATTATGAAAACTATGACACAGATGATACATTTTAATTGGACCAAAATACTGGGAAATGGAGTCTTTGGGGAAAAAACTGTATGTTTAGCATGCCGAATTTTCCGCAATGGGAGCACTAACGTTCCGTTTTGGTGGAAGGGTTTCTCATGGGATTTCGCAAACCTACCAGAAACATTTCACTTCCGGCAGCATTCAATTGTTTTCTGTGTGGCTGAATTCTCTTCAAAATGTAATCATTCCATGGAAATATGGTGGGAATCGCGGTGGATTTGAGCTTTTTCTTATGTTTGGCGCCCATCGTCTCTGCCATCAAATCCTTTTCATATTCCTCTGGTCTGAAGTGGTGTTCACACACTAAGAAATATTTATGCCTTTCCATTGGTAAATTTACATCCTTTTGTATGGCAGCTAACCATCGTCTGCATCTTTGCACATCATTCGCCGGCAAGCAATGATAAAGAATATCTTCATCTTCCTGTGTGTTACAACCCGGTACAGCACACCAACCCACCATTATCACCGTGCTATCAAGTCAGTTTCAGTCGACTATCTTTGGTAAACTAACGTTAACGAGCAGACCTTTCGGGTAGTCTCCCTCTGTAGACGTGAGGCCTCTCACATTAACACTATTTCAGCATATGTCTGCACAGATACAACAAAACGATATTATAAGGGATATAAATATATGAACGCAAACATCCGTTTGGTATACTCAGACGGAACTGTGCGCGCAGGATATCCGGTGTGTTACTTCGTTCATTGCTATATGGGATCATTGGGACGTACATACGCTATTTCTGACGTTTAAAATTGTATTATTTTGAACTAGGCAAGTCAGTTAAGAACAAATTCTTACTTACAATGACGGCCTAACCCGGACGACGCTAGGCCAATTGTGCGCCGCCCTATGGGGCTCCCATTCACGGCCGGTTGTGATACAGCCTGGAATCGAACCAGGGTCTGTAGTGACGCCTCTAACACTGAGTTTGCAGTGCCTTAGCATTTACTCCAAACGGAAAACGTTTTGCAAAGAAAACAAGAGTGTCTATTAGACAAATACAGACAGGTCCCGCCCCGTTTCGTTCGTTCGTTTCCGTTGCAAGACGTAATGAATACACCCCAGGTGTAAACGTCCCCACCGGACACAATGGGCGCGTTCGACATTGCAGCGCCCTTTAAAGGGGAGATTGACTAATCTACCATTCACCTTGCATCATAAAAAAACTCCTCAATATTATTTGTAGATCAGTCAGTCGCGTCATAAATGTACCCGATACAGCACGGTTTTGATGCTGTCGAACACAGGTCAACGTGTGTGTGTGTGTGTGTGTGTGTGTGTGTGTGTGTGTGTGTGTGTGTGTGTGTGTGTGTGTGTGTGTGTGTGTGTGTGTGTGTGTGTGTGTGTGTGTGTGTGTGTGTGTGTGTGTGTGTGTGTAGTAGTAGTAGTAGTAGTAGTCTTATCACAGGGGTTGTCAATTTCCAGTCAAATTGGGCTACTTTCAAAAAGATGTCTTGGGTGAAAATTATATTGCTCATCTTCTAAATTGTCATTATCTATTAATTTCACTGTGACCTGCTGCTGACTGTCAGGCAGCTGTTGTTGAGTGAGTGAGTGAGTTTACTGGCTAGACACGGTTCTACTGTCAGAAATGGACAGAATATGGGTGAAAATATTGCAAATACCAGGAAAGAGAACATGGTTCATTGAAATGGATAAAGAGCATCACAGGAGAACAATCAGACTTACACAGATGAAAAGGAATCAATTATCCACAGAACAAAATGCACAGCGCCAAGGAGTTAAACTTTACAGACAAATGACAGAAGGAAGTGGCAGCAGTAGCAACTTGTATGGGGATCACTAGCATGTACCTCCTTTGGCCTCTCCCTGGCTGGAACCCTTGTTTCCTAGTGTCCCCTAGTGTCCCCCCTGCTAGTGAGGCTCCTGGTTGGTCTAACCCAGCACTTCAACCTGCTCGTGGGGCTCCTGGTTGGTCTAACCCAGCACTTCAACCTGCTAGTGGGGCTCCTGGTTGGTCTAACCCAGCACTTCAACCTGCTAGTGGGGCTCCTGGTTGGCCTAACCCAGCACTTCAACCTACTAGTGGGGCTCCTGGTTGGTCTAACCCAGCACTTCAACCTGCTAGTGGGGTTCCTGGTTGGTCTAACCCAGCACTTCAACCTGCTAGTGGGGCTCCTGGTTGGTCTAACCCAGCACTTCAACCTGCTAGTGGGGTTCCTGGTTGGCCTAACCCAGCACTTTGGGGTAACAGAACACACAGACGCTTCCTTCAATCATCTGTCTGTAAAGTCTCATTCTCCCTGTGTATCTAACTCATCGCTCATTATAACTCTGTTCCTCTACTCTCTGTAGAGCAACATATGGGGAATGGCAGTAGCAGCATCAACTTGTGCTATGATCACCTCATCCTCTAGATCAGGCCTGGGCAAGGGCCAGCCCGGGGCCATACGTGGCATCATGCTCAGATCACGTAAAGAATTTGCGATAGTAAAGTTTTGAAAAACTTTTGTTATTCAAATTAAAAGCTCAATATATACTCGCCTTTGTATAATGATTTAAGTAATTTATTTTGAAGGCACGTATAAATAACAACTGCACAAACACAGAGAGTGACTGACAGGCTGACACACATCACAGTTACAAATAGTAGCAAGCTAGAAATTACGGGAAAATTTGTTTTTCAAAAATTTCAAAGAAAAGGAAAGTAGACCGTGAACGTAGGACGTCACTCCGCACACTGATTGAGTAGTTTAAATGTAATGTTGAGCTCTTTGTTTTTGTGCATCCCCGTTAACAAGAGTTCTGTCCGTGGTGCTGAATGCAGAATAGACTTTTCCCTCCGTGTAGTTCATTTCATGTTTAATAATGAAAATACCTACCAAAAGGAGAACATGGATGTGGTTTATTTCTGTGCATGTTAAAAAACTAAAATAAGTAGCATATCTGGACGAGATTTACTGTAGATTTATCTGTCAACACAGTCATACACATGATGTATAATCCTGTAATATGATTCTGGACCGCACGATAGGAAAAAAATATGATAATGTGGCCCTCCATGGAAAGAATTGCACAGGCCTGCTTTAGATGGAGAGCTACAAGCAAACCAGCACTACTGTTTTGGTGAGTACCTATCTCTACACATTGACATTTATTATGAAATAAAATAAGCCCCAAACAAACAAAACAATGGTTGGGGCTTTTAGATTTTTATACTCCATTTTTTTTTTTATTATCATTTATTTATTTATTTAACTAGGCAAGTCAGATAAGAACAAATTCTTAATTACAATGACAGCCTACATTTTTAAAGGAATACGATTATTTTAGAGCAATGTGACAACACTATTTCACAATATTTTTCTTGAAAATTAAATATGGCTTAACCATTCACTATCAATCACTTCTATAGTTAAGCATTAAGGCGGGGGGGGGGGGGTATATGGCTAATATACCTCACGGAGTGCCAGGATACAGTCCTTAGCCGTGGTATATTATCAAATATACCACAAACCCCCGAGGGTTTGCTTTATTGCTATTATAAACTGGTTATCAACATAATTAGAGCAATAAAAAATGTTTTGTCATACCCGTGGTAACACCACGGCTGTCAGCCAATCAGCATTCAGGGTTCTAACCACCCAGTTTAAAATTCAGATTAAATCAATTGGTGTGATGAACCAGTAATAAAGTGATACATGCAGATAAACAATTTGACCATAAATATTTTGTACATTGTACATTTATCCAGTAGTTGTCTCCTAATGACAAACTCCTCTCTTGCCGCTGGAACAAAAATGTGGGCTTGTATTCAGGTCTTGTGGGTGGGTTTTGAGTGGTCATTGTGCTAGAAATTTTAGCTCGACCTGGCAACACTGCCTATCACATAACATACTGTGAACCCATTATGTCACTAAAAAGGTTTCAGTTTGAAGTAAACATTTAACAGAAACTTGTCAAATTAGAAACGTCTCAAGCTTCCTTCCCACTGTCCATTGTGAATGAATGAGTGTCATTGCTTTTGTAGGTACATTTAATCTGCAGTCCCCATTTCAGCTCTTTGCGATATGGGAGAAATTGTGTTTGATGAAGATTTCATAATGAAAAATACATAAGTCAGTCCAAAATGTTTTATTTTGTAAAGAGGGAGAGGAGTTAAGAACGATTACTAAAGAATAATATATTCAACGGCGTGACTGCGGATCGCTAACTAAAGGATA
This sequence comes from Oncorhynchus gorbuscha, assembly GCF_021184085.1. Classification (NCBI taxonomy): domain Eukaryota; kingdom Metazoa; phylum Chordata; class Actinopteri; order Salmoniformes; family Salmonidae; genus Oncorhynchus; species Oncorhynchus gorbuscha. The sequence goes on along the minus strand of NC_060194.1, from coordinate 43,572,721 downwards.
ATTAATATATTCAACGGCGTGGTTGCGGAGCCTCCTTTCTTAGGATCTGCTTCTGTGCGGATCATGTTCTGCACATGTGTATATTCTCTGCTCGTCGTAGAGAACAGACCTATTCAAACGAATGGTGCTCGTTTAATAAAGTTAGATTAAGAGATGAATCAATGTCTGCAAGATCATTTAATTATATTTTAAATAACAGAACATACTAGCATAGTAGAAAGTCATCCGCACATACACAGACGCTTCGGGATCTTTACATCCCAGAAAAGTCTACTCCGCAGCCACGGCCTATATTCAAATGCACATGACATTCAACGGTAGTACGGTTGTTTGAACGAACTCCCGTTTTTTCTTCTTTTTTTCCCCACAGACAAAATAAATCTTCATTCCAGCTGATTTTTTTATCTCCAAATGAATTGAAAATGGATAAAAATGTTTATATTATCAAACAACAAATAATACTGTATCAACACAACACACTCTCAAATGTCAGAAATGAAAACCATGACATACAAAATGTAGATAAGATTTTGTTGAGTTACTTGAGATGCATAACAGGGTCAATGACTAGATGATGCAGTCATCCATTTTAGAGACATTTTCCAGGTGAATCCTTGGTTTTGTCACAACTCACTTTGCTCCAAAAAAAGTGTGCACTTGTTCACTTTCCCTCGCTGATTTGAATGGAAATAGAAATGTGGTTAAAATGATGGACCCCACCAATCCAATGCTTTTACAGGTGTGAGAAGTATCGTATCTCACTGGGCTCTGGTCGAACCTGCTCAGACTGAATGAGTACACACTTTCAGGAGAAACAAGATATTATTGGGACATGCCCCTTGTTGCCTGCTCCGTTGGTTATCCTTGGAGCATTAACCCACAAGAGTTGCATTGGTTTTAGTCATTTATTTACTAAATAGGAAATATAAGAAACTGCTATCATTTGAAGACTGAGTGATGCGGACTAGCTGTGAACACTAGAAACACAGTGCATATTATGTGTTAGATAGCTCACGAAAATTGATGACCACAAATTAGTGACATATCCGGAATCTATTCGACATGTGAGAGCTGGATGGATGGGGATGGTGAGCCGATGAAGGACCAGTCAAATGACTGACCATAAGACAGAGCAGTACACGGTGACAGCCATGAGTTCCTCTGGAGCCGGGGCTGATTAAGTGGGTCCAAGACGTGTGGGTGAGTAGAAAGGTCCCATAGTAGAAACTGCATTCATAAAACATGTGTCATACCTTAAAATGTCAGAGGGGAAAACACCCTCACACTCATCAATATGATGAGAAGCCAAGTCACAAACCTCCCCCAAAAAGCTGTGGTTTCTTATTGCAGCCGAGAAAAAAATAAAAAAATAAAAATAATAATAAACTCCAGATGTTTACTTTTTTTGAATGCAAAAGGGAAAACATGAACTGCACGAGTTAGGGTGAGAGAGACTCCAGCACAGGTTTTTTTTTATTTTTAATCCTGGAGCTAGAATTCTAAATATCCAAAAGTACTGGTCTGAAGGACCCATGTTGGTCAGGGTGGGGTGTCCGTGGGGATGCCTGCAGTAAAATGCCCCTTAAACAGCAGCAGTATCCTGACAGGCAGTCCTTTAGGGCGACCAACGCTATGTGCTCCCAGCAGCCTGGGTCTCCCCTCCCTCGGAGTTACCTGCAGGACAGAACACTGTTAATATAATACAATCAAGGGTTTGCCCTATATGCATTTAGCATTGGCACACAGGAATCATTTTCTGGATGGTAAAATTGTTTTCAGTGTAACTTAAAAAGGACTAAAACAAGATATTAAGAATGTAGAAAATAGAATGTAGCAATATTATTTTATACGCCTTTTTTTAAACAAGATATTTGAGCTCTAACAAATCACAAAAATAAAAACTAGACCGTCGGAGAGAATCGGAAATTCCAAAAATGTAATGGAGTCCCCATTGATTTTGTAATGTTTGAGTAATTTTGCTAGCATAAGAACAAGGCATAAGCCATGGCAAAATGTGTAGAATTGCATGAAATTAGCTTTAAAACAGCAAAATTGCAAAGCAGCCGAACATTGACTAGACAAACTAGAATTGTAGGCTTGGGCCGTATCCTGGTTGTCATAACTTTACACTGAACACAAGGAGCTCTATTTTTCAAACCCCACTGATCCTCTGTAATCCGAAGGTTAGCAATGCTAACAAGTACATGTAAAATCCCATCGAGAATGCTAAATAAATGCTAACGAGCGCATTGCAAACATTTTATACAGTCTCTGAACCTAAAGTATTTGCAGAACAGACATCCCAGCAAATAAAGTCATACAAGTAACTCAAAAATGCTACTCACAGTTTGCTGCATGCACAAAACAAATATTACACAGCTCTTGATCCAGGAGGGGATTCTCTGCCATTACCAAGTAAAGCTTGATTTTGAATGTAGCTTACTAGCTACTAAATTAGCAAAGCAACTGCATCGCATTTAGCACATTTGACAGTTATAATAGGTACAAAGACATCTAGCTGGCAAACATTTAGTTGTGAATTCCATACTGTAACTACATCACCTGGCGTGTGCTGTACTGCAAAACACTCAGTGACTCAAGGCTCCAGTATCTCGTCGCCGTGTAGAGATAGACATCACGTGACTAGGGACTACCAGTAAGCGTCATAATGAAAAATGATGAACGGGGGATCTATTGGACAAATTCAGGTAAGTCCCTTCCAGTTTAATTCCGTTTGCTACGTTTAAGATTTTTTTTTTTGCAACAGATGGACGATTGAATACACCCCAGTGCTCTCCCTAGTATTCTCTGACAAGGTGGTGCTGATGTAGGCCTTGGGTTGGGCAGGTCCAGAACGGGATAGGGGGCAGTATTTTGACGTCCGGATGAAAAGCCCAAAGTAAACTGCCTGTTACTCAGTCTCAGAAGCTAGGATATGCATATACTGGATTTGGATAGAAAACACTCTAAAGTTTCTAAAACTGTTAAAATAATGTCTGAGTATAACAGAACTGATATGGCAGGCGAAACCCCGAGGACAAATCACCCCCCCCAAACAAAACTTCAGCTTACCACTATTTTCAATGGATATCACTTTTATTATAAGGCAAAGTCCTCCCAGATTGCAGCTCCTAGGGCTTCCACTCGATGTCAGTCTTTAGAAAGAGTTTCAGGCTGGTTTTTGGAAAAAAATACCCAGAAATTCTAGTTTTTCTAGGTGGCTCCCATTTTGGCTGTAGTGTTTCCAAGTGCGTGGAAGAGAGCGCATTTTGGTATTTTTCTCCGGTAAAGACAATAACAATTCTGTCTTAAATTTTATTATATATTTACGTATTAGGGTGCCCAAGGTTTGATTATAAATGTTGTTTTGACTTGTTTGGAGAAGTTTATTAGTAACGTTTGGGATTCATTTTGTATGCATTTTGATGGAGGGAAACTGGGTGAATTATTGACTGAAGCGTGCCAGCTAAACTGAGTTTTTATGCATATAAAGAAAGACATTATCGAACAAAATGACCATTTGTGATGTAACTGGAACCTTTTGGAGTGCCAACAGAAGAAGATCAAAGGTAAGGCTTTTATTATATCGCTATTTCGGACTTTAGTTTTCAATGGTTTTGTATGCGGGTCGCTGTTCTCAGATAATTGCATTTTTTGCTTTCCCCGTAAAGCCTTTTTTAAATCTGACACAGCGGCTGGATTGACAAGAAGTTAAGCTTTATTTTGATGTGTTACACTTGTGATTTTATGAAAGTTAAATATTTATAATACTGTAGTTTGAATTTCGCGCTCTGCAATTTCACCGGATGTTGTCGAGGTGTTCCGCTAGCGGCACGTCTTTCCCAAAGTTAACTTCTCCCTCAGGAAGTCCGAGCATTTAGATTTATTTATTTTTAACCAGTAAATGCCATTTCCTGAAACCTAGATCTTAAATGATATCAAACAATGTAGCTAACACAGAAGTTTTATCCTAAATGAAATGGAGATGGTCTCAATGACATTTGCAAATGTTTCTAGGTTCAATTTAGGAGTAATGATTTTTCTAACGAATAGGTGTCTATGTGGATAGTCTAGTGAAAATGTAAACAGACTTTTAAAAATTTTGTTTGGGGAGAAAATTCAGAATAATTCAATTACTGGATGCAATGTAGTAGTCTAGTTTACTGTAGGCTATTTGGTAATATGAAACAAGTGAACTAGACCTATATGAGCTTGTTGCTGATCTCCATCCCTGACATAATCCTCCAAGTTAGGTCTGACTACTAGGCTACCTAGTATTCAATATGCCTTGTTGTCATTGGTGAACTGACTATTATCACTACTTAGCTGCCTACAGATCAAGAACTGTTTAATTAACATAGGCCTACTAATCGTTAACAGTCCAACATAGCGTTACGTTAACGACGGTATTAGCGGAAAAGCTCTCTGCCCTGTCCGCTTCCTGTCAGCACCACACACACACACACACACACGTTTCCTTGCTCGTCAATGCGCTCCCGCCTACTACCGTTGCGGAGATCAAAGCATGCGCGGGTAAGAAAGTGTTATTTTAGTTGACTAAACGCTGTAGCTAATTACCTTCGTCGTAATGACGCCTTAGCTAAGTAGACAATTAAGAAAGTGGTTGTGCGCCCGACTTAGATACAATTTTGGAAAATGTATTTGGCAATCAGTTCGTTCACCTTTTTTCCCCCTCACACATCATTGATGTCAGCAAACAAGAGAGCTGCCATCCAGCTGGAGGAAGGAAACCATGACTACAGGGAGGGGGGCAATGCGGGGTGCTGCCATCACGCTGGAGGGAAGAAACCAGTCCTCTGATTGGCTCAGCTCCAACTTCAGATGGTTGAGTCAAACACCAGAATGTGCCAGTTTTTTGTACCTGCATATTTTGCAGAATGGGAAAGGTACAGACCTGCTGCTGTGTTGTTGACCTGGTCTTCCTCATCGCTGTCCCCCTCAGAGTGGGGCAGGTCAGCCTCAGGGACGCAGTCTGTAGCCGAGGCCTCATGGGGCTCTTGGTCCGCACGGCTCTTCAAGGCCAGGATACGATGGTGCAGCGCTGCAGCGAGCTGACCTGTGTCCTTAGAACTAGCCTGATAACCAACAAATAAAACAATTAAAAATCACATTTATTTTATAAAGCCCTTTTTTTACATTAGCAGTCATCACAAAGTGCTTTACTGATTACCCAGCCAAAAACACCAAAGAGTGAGCAACGCAGAAGAACAGTGGCTAGGAACTTCCTAGAAAAAGGCAGGAACCTAGGAAGAAACCTACAGAGGAACCTGGCTCTGAGGGGTAGTCAGTCCTCTTCCAGCTGTGCTGGGTGGAGATTTATGGCCAGATCCATAAGGGACCACAAAGACAAGAGATAAACAACATTCGACAGACACCATTGTTTACCGTATATGCATTTAGCAGTGACGCAGTTCTAATTTTCTAATTGTTTTATTTACATTTTCCCGGACGGTAAAAAGTTCTCAGTGTGAACTTAAATGACTAAAACAAGATACAAAAGTATGTGGGAAAGATAATGTAGCAAGGTCATCTTTGAGATCTAACAAGCACTGGAATAAAAACTAGATAGTCAGGGAGAATGCCATGGCATGGGGGGGGCTCCCATTGACTTTGTTATGTTTGAATCACTCATACACTGCAGCAGCCATTGCAAAACGTGTAGAATTGCAGGAAATTTGCTGTAAAAAAAGCAATATCGTCTCAGCAGCCAATAGGGCCCCTAAAACTGCACCATTGGCCACGCCCACTACAGGGGATGGTGCTGTATGCGTGATGCAGGCTAGGGGATGGTGCTGTATGCGTGATGCAGACTAGGGGATGGTGCTGTATGTGTGATGCAGACTAGGGGATGGTGCTGTATGTGTGATGCAGGCTAGGGGATGGTGCTGTATGTGTGATGACCATAAAATGAGGCAGGCTAGGGGATGGTGCTGTATGCGTGATGCAGGCTAGGGGATGGTGCTGTATGTGTGATGACCATAACATGATGCAGGCTAGGGGATGGTGCTGTATGTGTGATGACCATAAAATGAGGCAGGCTAGGGGATGGTGCTGTATGTGTGATGACCATAAAATGAGGCAGACTAGGGGATGGTGCTGTATGTGTGATGCAGGCTAGGGGATGGTGTCGTACCGATATTAGGAACACTTTGACCCCCTGGTCCTCTGTGTCCATGGCGGTGACGCGGACACTCTTCTCGCTGGCCTTGTCCACCTGCATCTGGGGCCACAGCTTGGTGTTCAGGATCAACCTTAAACTGCCCTGGGTCCGCATCACTGGGGAACACAGATACACAGGGTAGTTACAGCCAGCTCACTGGGGAACACAGATACACAGGGTAGTTACAGCCAGCTCACTGGGGAACACAGTGTGGAAGACATCTTTGTGGGCTATACGCAGCCTGGTCTCAGGGTAGTAACTGTTGATATCCGTCTAGTGGTGTGGGGGCTGTTTTTGGCAAAGTGGGTGGGGTTATATCCTGCCTGGTTGGCCCTGTCTGGGGGAAACGTCAGGACAGGGCCACTGTGTCCCCCAACCCACCGTCTCAGTATCTATGCTGCAATAGTCTATGTGCCGGGGGGGCTAGGGTCAGTCTGTTATATCTGGTGTAATTCTCCTGCATTATCTGGTTTCCTGTGTGAACCCTCTAATTCTTTCCCACTCTCCCAGAGGACTTAAGCTCTAGGATCATGCCTCAGGACTACCTGGTCTGATTGACTCCTTGCTGTACCCAGTCCACCTGGTCGTGCTGCTGCTCCAGTTTCAACTGTTCTGCCTGCGGCTATGGAACCCTGACCTGTTCACTGGACGTGCTACCTGTCCCAGAACTACTGTTTTCGACTCTCTACCGCACCAGCGGTCTCGACCTCTGAATGCTTGGATATGAAAAGCCAACTGTCATTTACTCCTGAGGTACTGACCTGCTGCACCCTCTACAACCACTGATTATTATTTGATCCTGCTGGTCATCTATGAACGTTTGAACATCTTGAAGAACAATCTGGCCTTTAAATTGGCAATGTACTCTTCTAATCTCCACCCGGCACAGCCAGAAGAGGACTGCCCCACACCTCAGAGCCTGGTTCCTCTCTAGGTTTCTTTCTAGGTCCCTGCCTTCCTAGGAAGTTTTCCCTAGCCACCGCACTTCTACATCTGTATTGCTTGCCGTTTGGGGTTTTAGGCTGAGTTTCTGTACAGCACTTTGAGATATCTGCTGATTTAAAAAGGGCTTCATAAATACATTTTATTGATTGCTATATACACAGGATAATTTGACGGATCACTGAGGAACACATATACAGTGCATTCGGAAAGTATTCAGACCCCTTGACCGTTTTCCACATTTCGTTAGGTTACAGGCCATTTTCTGCATACCACCCCTACCTTGTCACAACACAACTGATTGGCTCAAATGCATTAAGGAAAGAAATTCCACAAATTAAGGCACACCTGTTATTAATTGAACATCATTCCAGGTGACTACCTCTTGAAGCTGGTTGAGAGAATGTCAAGAGTGCAGAGAGTTTTAAGTTCCTCGGCATACACATCACAGACAAACTGAATTGGTCCACTCACACAGACAGCATCGTGAAGAAGGCGCAGCAGCGCCTCTTCAACCTCAGGAGGCTGAAGAAATTCGGCTTGTCACCAAAAGCACTCACAAACTTCTACAGATGCACAATCGAGAGCATCCTGGCGGGCTGTATCACCGCCTGGTACGGCAACTGCTCCGCCCACAACTGTAAGGCTCTCCAGAGGGTAGTGAGGTCTGCACAACGCATCACCGGGGGCAAACTACCTGCCCTCCAGGACACCTACACCACCCGATGTTACAGGAAGGCCATAAAGATCATCAAGGACAACAACCACCCGAGCCACTGCCTGTTCACCCCGCTATCATCCAGAAGGCGAGGTCAGTACAGGTGCATCAAAGCTGGGACCGAGAGACTGAAAAACAGCTTCTATCTCAAGGCCATCAGACTATTAAACAGCCACCACTAACATTGAGTGGCTGCTGCCAACACACTGACACTGACTCAACTCCAGCCACTTTAATAATGGGAATTTATGGGAAATGTAAAATATATCACTAGCCACTTTAAACAATGCTACCTTATATAAATGTTACATACCCTATATTATTAATCTCATATGCATACGTATATACTGTACTCTATATCATCCACTGCATCCTTATGTAATACATGTATCACTAGCCACTTTAACTATGCCACTTTGTTTACATACTCATCTCATATGTATATACTCTACTCGATACCATCTACTGTATCTTGCCTATGCTGCTCTGTACCATCACTCATTCATATATATTTATGTACATATTCCTTATCCCCTTACACTGTGTATAAGACAGTAGTTTTGGAATTGTTAGTTAGATTACTTGTTGGTTATTACTGCATTGTCGGAACTAGAAGCACAAGCATTTCGCTACACTCGCATTAACATCTGCTAACCATGTGTATGTGACAAATCAAATTTGATTTGTACAAAGTGTACAAAGTTGTCATCAAGGCAAAGGGTGGCTACTTTGAAGAATCTCAAATATAAAATATATATTTTGATTTGTTTAACACTTTTTGGTTACTACATGATTCCATGTATGTTATTTGTCTTCAATATTATTTTACAATTAATAAATTAATAAAAACCCTGGAATTTGTAGGTGTCCAAACCTTGAAACGGTACTGTATGTAAATGAGATATTTCTGTTTTCCATTTTCAATAAATTACCAAGCATTTCTAAAAACAATGTTCAATGACTGGTCGGTTAGGAAGACATTGTAAGTTATCCTGTAAGTTACTGAGACAAACAACCATTCATGAATGTGTACAGGTTTGTGCGTTCGTGTACCTACCTAGGCGTGACTGTAATGATCCGTCATCTGTAGATGCCATGTCATTAAGCCTGAGCAGCCCTCGACCTCGCTCTATCCACGACTGGGCTGTCATGTCAAACACAAACAACTTGCACTGGACCTGAAGAGGGACAACAAAAACAGCAAATCAACAAATACCCCAGACGACTCGTTTTTTAAAATCATATGAGAAAAAAAACTATTTCATTTTATTTGGAATGCTAAACAAAATTAAAATGTGCTTATTTATCCAGCCCCTATCACATCTGGATGTGATTGGGAGTCCCATAGTGTGGCGCACAATTGGCCCAGTGTCGCCCGAGTTTTTCTGGGGTAGGCTGTCATTGTAAATAAGAATTTGTTCTTAACTGACTTGCCTAGTTAAAATAATAATAAATATATATATATATATATATATGCCATTTAGCAGACGCTTTTATCCAAAGCGACTTACAGTCATGTGTGCATACATTCTACGTAAGGGTGGTCCCGGGGATCGAAATCCACTACCCTGGCGTTACAAGCGCCATGCTCTACCAACTGAGCTACAGTTATATATATATATATAAATTATTAAATATTAAAGCTTTAAACCGCTCACTAAAAGCTTCACTCATACATAAATTACACTTAATAATTTACTGGAGAACCATTTTGGGTTTAAGGAAGAATCATCCTTTGTTCAAAAATGTCCTTTTTACCTTCATACAGATTACAACCTCTCATTGCCGACTAATTGAAAATGAAATGTTGTTTAAAGTATCACCCTTTCTTAAACAAGCCGTACAAAGCTGGGTACAATTTCAGTTATCCTCCAGAAAAATTATAGAACAAATATTACATCAAATGTTATGGTTAAACTCAAATACTGATTTATTAAAACTTTTTTTTATATATTTTTTTTACATACTTTATTATATTTACTAATGATATTATGAATAGTGTTGGATTCAACATTTTTAACATTGAGATATTAAAAGACATGATAGATGAGATGCATAGTATATAAAGAAGTGAGATCTGTAGAAAGACAAGAGTGGCTGTGGAATGTGCTGCGTGGACGGGAGGAGATCAAAGGATTGCTATAGGGGAGGCAGATGGACATCTGTGGATTAGGTGAAGGAGGGGAGGAGGTCAGGTGGTGAGGTCAGATCCCCTGAAGGGAGTTATAAGGTTCCTGTGGAACCATAAGATGTAAGGATTGGAGAGGAGGAGTGTCTTAAGTGGGATATATATATACACACCTATGATTGTGAGAAATGTTTGGCGGTCTGAATTACAGCTGTAAAATAACCTTTGGGCAGAAATAAACTAATTAAACTTGGTTAAGCTTCTCTAATGTCTGGGAGTTATTTACTCTAAAAAATAAGAGCCTAACAATAGAAACAGTGGAGCTGTGTCACATATGCAGCTATCGAAAATATATGGGAATATCTGTTCAATAGAAACTAACAACCAACTGATTGCAGCATTACCACAAACATGGAGGTGGCAAGTGGAAAAGGGAGAAGGTAGGGAACTTGCTGCCTCCATGTTTGTGGTAATGCTGCAATCAGTTGGTTGTTAGTTTCTATTGTATTCCTTCAATCCTTTTTGGAATGTTCAATCCAAATGACTTTGGTCGGTTAGGAAGTTATTGTATTCCTTCAATCCTTTTTGGAATGTTCAATGACAGTGGTCGGTTAGGAAGTCATTGTATTCCTTCAATCGTTTTTGGAATGTTCAATCCCAATAACTGTGGTCGGTTAGGAAGTAAAAAGAAATGTCCTCTCACTGTCAACTGCATGTATTTTCAGCAAACATGTGTTCATCCAAATATTTGAACAAGATTCAACAACAGACACAAACTGAACAAGTTCCACAGACATGTGACTAACAGAAATGGAATAATGTGTCCCTGAACAAAGGGGAGGATCAAAATCAAAAGTAACAGTCAGTATCTGGTGTGGCCACCAGCTGCATTAAGTGCTGCATCTCCTCCGCATGGACTGCACCAGATTTTGATGTGATATGTTACCCCACTCTTCCACCAAGACACCTGCAAGTTCCAGGACATTTCTGAAGGGGGAATGGCCCTAGCCCTCACCCTCCAATCCAGGTCAATGGGATTGAGATCCGGGCTCTCCTCTGGCCATGGCAGAACACTGACATTCCTGTCTTGCAGGAAATCACACACAGAACGAGCAGTATGGCTGGTGGCATTGTCATGCTGGAGGGTCATGTCAGGATGAGCCTGCAGGAAGGGTACCACACGTGGGAGGATGTCTTCCCTGTAATGCACAGCGTTGAGATTGCCTGCAATGACAACAAGCTCAGTCCGATGATGCTGTGATACACCTCCCCAGACCATGACGGACCCTCCACCTCCAAAATCGATCCCGCTCCAGAGTACAGGCCTCAGTGTAACGCTCATTCCTTTGACGATAAACGCAAATCCGACCATCACCCCTTGTGAGACAAAACCGCGACTCGTCAGTGAAGAGCACTTTTTGCCAGTCCTGTCTGGTCCAGCGACGGTGGGTTTGTGCCCATAGGCAACATTGTTGCCAGTGATGTGTGGTGAGGACCTGCCTTACAACAGGCCTACCAGCCCTCGGTCCAGCCTCACTTAGCCTATTGCGGACAGTCTGAGCACTGATGGAGGGATTGTGCATTCCTGGTGTAACTCGGGCTGTTGTTGTTGCCATCCTGTACCTGTCCCGCAGGTGTGATGTTCGGATGTACTGATTCTGTGCAGGTGTTGTTACACGTGGTCTGCCACTGTGAGGAGGATCAACTGTCCATCCTGTCTCCCCCTGTAGCCTTGTTTTCACAGTCTCACATACGGACATTGCAATTTATTGCCCAGGCTACATCTGTAGTTCTCATGCCTTCTTGCAGCATGCCTAAGGCACGTTCAGGCAGATGAGCAGGGACCCTGTGCATCTTTCTTTTGATGTTTTTCAGAGTCAGTAGAAAGGCCTCTTTAGTGTCCTAAGTGTTCATAACTGACCTTAAATGCCTACTGTCTGGAAGCTGTTAGTGTCTTAATGACTGTTCCACAGATGCATGTTCATTGTTTATGGTTCATTGAACAAGCATGGGAAACAGTGTTTAAACCCTGTACAACAAAGATATTAAGTTATTTAGATTTAGCCGTTTTGGAAAGCGATAGTCAATACATACTCGTACAAAAGGTTAATCTTTAGTTCACAATCTGTGGATACTATACGATTAGAAAGGTTCAAAATGTTTGTAAAACTTCACAGAAAAAAAAAAATATGGCACATGGAAACTAGACGAGGGTGGTCTATGGTGATAGGTGGGATAGGCTGAGAGGCTGAGGGGTGGTCTATGGTGATAGACGGGATGGGCTGAGAGTGGCTGAGGGGGTGGGATTGAAGAGCTGAGGTCTATTGTGATAGGTGGGATGGACTGAGAGTGGCTGAGGGGGTGGGATTAAAGAGCTTAGGTCTATGGTGATAGGTGGGATGGGCTGAGGGGGTGGGATTAAAGAGTTGAGGTCTATGGTGATAGGTGGGGTGGGCTGAGGGGCGGGATTAAAGTGCTGAGGTCTATGGTGATAGGTGGGGTGGGCTGAGGGGTGGGATTAAAGAGTTTATGTTTGGTAATGTATTATTGTTATTATGTGACTGCTTTATATAACAAAAGTACCATGTATGTAAAATGTATATTTAGCAGAAATTATGTATAAAGAAAATTAAGATATTTCTCCTCAAAAAAGGGCTTGCTGATTTTGTCTCCACACATTACTGATCGGCGGGGTGTATGTATCAAGTGTCTCAGAGTGTGAGTATCAAGTGTCTCAGAGTGTGAGTACCGCTCTAGATCAGCTCCTCCCTGTCCATCTAATACATTAACCTAGACCAGCTCCTCCCTGTCCATCTAATACATTATCCTAGACCAGCTCCTCTAATACATTATCCTAAATGAGCTCCTCCCTGTCCATGTAATCTAATGCATTATCCTAGATCAGCTCCTCCCTGTCCATGTAATCTAATACATTATCCTAGATCAGCTCCTCTAATACATTATCCTACATGAGCTCCTCCCTGTCCATGTAATCTAATGCATTATCCTAGATCAGCTCCTCCCTGTCCGTGTAATCTAATACATTATCCCAAATGAGCTCCTCCATGTCCATGTAATCTAATACATTATCCTAGATCAGCTCCTCCCTGTCCATGTAATCTAATGCATTATCCTAGATCAGCTCCTCCCTGTCCATGTAATCTAATGCATTATCCTAGATCAGCTCCTCCCGGTCCATGTAATCTAATACATTATCCAAGATGAGCTCCTCCCTGTCCATGTAATCTAATGCATTATCCTAGATCAGCTCCTCCCTGTCCATGTAATCTAATACATTATCCAAGACGAGCTCCTCCCTGTCCATGTAATCTAATACATTATCCTTGATCAGCTCCTCTAATACATTATCCTAGATCAGCGCCTCCCTGTCCATCTAATCTAATACATTATGATCTGAAAACTGATCCTAGTGACTATTGATGGGTTCTGACTACTAAACTTGAAAATATGAAATATCCGTATTTCAGGTCACTAAGAGAGAAAGGGGAATGTAGCACGTTTTCCATTCCGTCAGAACATGTTATTGTTAGACATCAGGTATCCTGTGGAAAGGAGAAGAGTCTGGTACAAGTCAACAGGCCAGCCGTGAGTTAGAGAGGAGTGAGGAATTTGGGCCTCGAGGTCAGGTCAGATGAAGAACGAGAGAACGGGCATCATTAAAGTCCTGTCTAGCAGCAGAGATCTATTGGCTGTCCAGATGTGTAAGGAGGAGAGACGGGTCCTAGGATTACATAAAACCTTCATCCTATGCTAAGTGCTTATGTAAATATGCATAGGATGAAGGTTTATGTAAACCTAGGACCAAGTGCTTATGTAAATATGTCTGTCTGTTTAGCCGTTTGTCCCATTGAGTGAATAAACTTGGTTTGAGTTTTCCCAAGTGGTCCAATAGTTTTACTCTGTTTATTTAAGACTATGCACCTTGATGTATTCCAACATAGTCAGCAATAGAGACGAGCCACCGACCTGTAAAACGTTACTTTCTGATTCCTCTCCAGTTTTGACGTCTACTTTCTCTAAGATACACTTCTTGGCTGTGGCTTTGGTGTACGCTGCTGCAGACTCCTCCAGTGACTCTGTCACGTTGTTACCTGGGAACACACACACACACACACACACACACACACACACACACACACACACACACACTAATTAACACACTGGGGCCAGCACTAGTCTGTAGTGAAGATAGAGAAAGCCAGTCTCAAGATTAATACTGCGAGACGTGTGTGTGTGTGTATGTGTCTCTCTCTTACCCTTCTCTGGTGTGTTTTCCTTTGAGGACGGTTCAGACACAGGGGGAGCCGGTAGGTCTTTACAGTCCTCTTCTGATGCCTCACCTCCTCTAGGAGGACTCTGAAAACACATAGTACATAGCCAGTCAACCTCACAGGAGGCGGCCAGTCAACCTCACAGGAGGCGGCCAGTCAACCTCACAGGAGGCGGCCAGTCAACCTCACAGGAGGCGGCCAGTCAACCTCACAGGAGGCGGCCAGTCAACCTCACAGGAGGCGGCCAGTCAACCTCACAGGAGGCGGCCAGTCAACCAGTGTCTCAACAGTGCAATAATAAAGTCCACCCCTGATAAGGTCACTCATAATATACGTGTGATTTTCTAGTCCCAATTCAAAAACACATTGTCCTGCATGATTGGATTTGCTACACGTTTTTCATAACAGTTCCAGGTTGATCCATTTCTCATGGAGCTGTATCGATTTGGGTTTCGATCTCCCCCACCAGCTCTACTGTCTGTTATGGCCCGAAGGACAACACCACCCGCTAAAACAGTCTCCACTCACCAGAACCCTCTCTGACATGTTCTGCCCGAAGACAAATTTGGCCCCCTTGTCCGTATTGTTTGCGGCGTTCTTTGAACTGGAAGGAAAAGGAGGAAGGTCAAAAGGGGGGTGAGTGTAACGGATGTGAAATGGCTAGCTTAGTTAGCGGTGTTCGCGCTAAATAGCGTTTCAATCGGTGACGTCACTTGCTCTGAGACCTTGAAGTAGTAGTTCCCCTTGCTCTGCAAGGGCCACGGCTTTTGTGGAGCGATGGGTAACGATGCTTCGTGGGTGAAGTTATTATCAGTACGTCAGTCATTTAGCAGAGTTATCCAGTGCAACTTACAATTACCGCTTCTAAAAACACTAAGGTAGCTGAAACCATAATATTACGAGCATTATAAGTTCAACCTTCACAATAGTGAAAAAGAGTATAAAGTGGTCTCAAGAGTATTTCTACTCTTGAGGACACTGCATTACCTGGGGGTGGCAATGTACTCTAAGAAATAGTTAGTTCCCTCCTTCTGAGAGGCCAGGGGTAACAACTTGCCGTCTTTAGAGCTATCTTCCAACTAGAGACGGAGAGAGACAGACAGAGGAATAGAGAGAGGTTACCAAAGAAATTGAGATCATAACCCACTTCATTTGAGAAAGTGATTTTAAAAAATGAATAAAATATTGAAAACACACTTATTTAATTCACTAAATAGGCTATCAGCATCCTACAAAAATATGAACCTTTGCTCTGTCTTTGATATTTTGTCCAAACACGAAAGAGGACTCTGCAGGACAGTCGTCCCTCATCCCATCCTCCTCTTTGTCACATTTCTAGATGAAACATATATAGAATTCAACTTTAAATTTGTTGTTGTTGCTATTTTTTTTTTTTAAAAGAGCCATTTAAAAAAAAAACCAAAATAAATAAAACATCTGAATGATTTTGACAGTAATAATATAAACTAAATCCTATCCAAGGTCTTGGTGGTCACAACGTCATGCAACTACAGGCAAAATAAGTCGCTGCATTCCAATTATCGTTCCACTTTAAATTATTTCGTTGCTGCACCGTTGTCACTTTACACAAGCTTCTGCGTATTAAAAAACGGGACCAAGACGCCTTGTCCTCCCTCACCGGTGACCTGGCGAGGCCGTCTGACTGCTCAGTGTTGTTATGGAAGATGGTCGACCCTTCTGACGTCCCGTCTGTTGACTTCTTCACCCCGTTAGTGGACTCGGAGTTGGTCTTGGCTGGCGGGGCCTGGAGCATGGCTGGCCGGAGGACACTGCGCAGTTGCTCCTTGGGTTTCTGACTGGGGACGCCTGGAACATAACCTGCTAATGGATTGGATCTGAATGCCTTACAGAACTAGTCCATTCACAACTATATCACACCTACCATGTACTATATCAGTACTATATTACAACATGCACGACCGCAGGGACTATATCAAACTACCATGCACGGTCAATCATATTAACACGCTGTAACACCATCTACGTTTTAAGAGTTTTTCTGACTATTTAACCTGACTAGAGTTGCTTTCTGTAATCAACACACACCAATACCCAGGCACCAATACCCAGGCACCAATACCCAGGCACCAATACCCAGGCACCAATACCCAGGCACCAATACCCAGGCACCAATACCCACCTGAACTAGGTGCCTTCCCATGTATAAGAGTTGGTGGTTTTAAACGAAACCCAACTGGCTTCTCTTCTGGTAAAAAAAAAAAAAAAACAGGAGGTACAATTGGTTAACAAGACCATAAACAAAAATGGCAACTTTCAGAGTGTGGGGAGGGTACATTAATACCATCATAAAATGGAACACAGATGAACCCATGGAGATACCGTTTGTCTCTGCATCCATTATGGATGGAAGTTAGAGGTAGTTTCGCAAGCCAATCCTAACTAGCATTAGCGCAGAGAATGGTATCTACCAGCAGTTATCATAGACTTTGTCATTGCGCTAACGCTAGTTAGCAACTTCATTCAAACTGCACGCAGGGACCAAATGGTATCCACAGGTTCATCTGGGGAAGTAGATAAATGGTTTCATTGATAAAAAAATCCCCTTAGTATCCCTTTAAAACGAAGCACTACACATTTATAGATAGACACATTTGACTATCTGCTTGAATGAAGGTAACTTTCAAAGCTACATAAATGAAGTTCCCTACTCACCTCAAAGCTAGTGTGTCACTAAGGTCTTGGAGATGACACACATTGGTGTTTAGTTTAGACTTTCCCCCCCCAGAATGAACTAAATTGAGTCTTATTTTCTTGATCTCCAAACTAATTCTACATATGTTTGGGAGCTTTTGAGCTGAGATTCTGTATTTTTTTGGTTTTGTTATTTCTTTCAAATCTTGATGTTTTGTGGCATAGACATTTTTTTTTATGAGGAAAATAACCATCTGTAAAAGTTTACTTCAGCATCTCATTTGGAGTAGTGTGAGTAAGACTCATTCAATGTCTACATTAAAACAATACATTAAAACAATGTTTATATTTCTCTGTCCTGATATTCTTCCCTGTCAAGTTTAACCCATGGTACGTGTGGGTTTTTTCTATAATGTATGCTTCTTGTCTATGTGAACCCGTCTTGAATTAAAGGTATTTGTGAGAGACTGCACATAAACCAAAGTAAAAATGTTAAAAAATCCAGGTCAGACCTTTTTGTTAACTTTCCTTACCATTGAGTTGTACTATAACTTATTTGTGCATTAAAAAAGGTGCTTTGGCCTGGACTAAAGTTCACAAGCATACAAAACGCATGTCACATACTGGGGACTTAAATGAGAGGAAGCCTTTATAATGGAGGAAGTAAACACTATGCCTCACCTGGCTCCGAGTCCTCGGAATTCCCAGTGGGAGACTGCCAGAAACTTGATGGCATGAAGACATTGTTCTTACTAGCCACTGCAGAGAGCAAGAAGAAACCTTACACACAAGGCAAGATTCCTGTACTACTCTTCATTAATCAACTGAAACACAGTCAGCTTCTCTGATGTTGTTGTTTTCTCCTACCAGAATGTGAAGACGGGAACTGTGTTGAAGATGAAGTCCTCTCTCTTTTCACCGGAGGACAATAGCCATCTTCTCTGTCTGAATCTGAAGTTTAAAAAAAAAATGTTTTAAAGAGACTTAGCCGTCAATTCACATGATTAAAGAGCGATTGAACGCACCGATTACGCATTTGTTTCTCTGTCGCTCATTAAGAAGAAAAAAAATAATGAAATCTCTTCTGTCTTTTGGGTGTGGTTGGATGTTTGTCCCCCGTGAGACGCCATATAAACAAAGCCAGTATCACTCCTCAAAAGTCAAAATGAACTCAAGAAATCTGCATGTTTTTGCTGAGGTTTTAGTCACGCAATCTAGTTAAGTGTTTGGTGAAGTATTTCTGAAGGGAAAAAAAGTGTGAAGTTGTCTCATGTAAACAAAGACTGCTCTGCTGGTCAGGCTGTCTCACGGTCTGTGTTCTGCGGTAAGATTGAGCATAAATCACTGCAGCTGTGTATCCCGTGTTAGCAGATAAGTGAGCATTGTCGAAATCCAAACCCAACCCTCGAGTAAAGCCATGACAAACTCAATTACAAAACTCAGTTTAGGACGAGACTGACGTTATGACCAAAATGTACACGTTTACACTTGGTACTCAATTTTGACATTAGAATAAATGTTTGACTAATATCGATGCCAAATAGAGAAACTTTTCTATCAGCGAAGTTGTTTATTGCAATCAGTTGCACTTTAATGAAGCAATAAGGCCCGAGAAGGTGTGGTATATGGCCAATATACCACAGCTAAGTGCTCTTCTTAGGCACAAAACAACAAGGAGTGCCTGGATGCAGTCCTTAGCCATGGTATATTGGTCATACACCACAAACCTCCCCGAGGTGCCTTATTGCTATTATAAACTGGTTACCAACGTAATTAGAACAGTAAAAATAATTGTGTCATACGCATGGTATACGTTCCGATATAACACAGATTTCAGCCAATCAGCATTCAGGGTTGACAAAGAACATGCCAGTTTAAAAAGCCCCAGCTGGGCTCCAGTTTAGGAAATACAATACCCCTCCTGGTAAACAAATTACAAGATTTATAAAAACGGACATCAATTTTAAGATTAGATGGAAAATATTAGAAAAGGTATTTTTTTAAATAAATATTTAAAGGCGAAATCTGATATGCGGATGTAGTCTTACCTTCTCCATCTTCTCCACTGGATCCATCAGCTGCCCGCTGTAATAGAAAGCAGTACTGAATCTACTGCGTTTCTCAGTCTAAAAAAACCCAACAACAACTACCCAATCAAATGATGGAAGCTTTACAGTGAATTTCCATAAAGAAGGTTCACTCATGTCAATGAATGTCAGGCGGTAGAAACAACACGATGTGACTTACCTTCGGTGCTTTATCTTTTTGGAACACAAACATTGGTGGCACTGTGGCAGGTTTCTCTGTTTCAAAAGAAGGAAAGCATCCTTTATCATACAGAAGAAGAGTATGCTTCAGTGACTTGTGTGAAGTGTAGGCCTAATATATATATATATATTTTTTTTAAGACACCACAGCCTGTCAATCAGTTGTTTGTTTCAACAAACACTTGTCATTGTGATCATAAAAATGTTTAAAAAACAAGCGTCGTGAACGAACACCCTGCAGGAGTCTTGAGTTGACAAGTACTCCCATAATGTTTTTTTTGCAAACAGCTAGAAGGCCTAGATCGGAGTAACCCATGTCTGGCACACTTGATTATCTCGGTTTAAAACACAGGAATATGTTTCTAATTCTACAAAAGATGCTCAGTGACACTTATGGAAACTCAGGAATACTGTATTTAGAGAAGCCGAGGCTAAACCATAAACCTGGTGAGTATTTCTGCCCCCCCCCCCCCCCAAAATGACATTATTTTCTCCAACTTTCCACTAAACTAGTTCTACCCACAAATCATAGCAACGCTCACCACTCAGTTCAGACACTTCTGAATAGATGCCAAACATTCATGATGCAAGATCTAAGAATAAACTACTTGCATTGTAATCCTTTAGTCCATTTTAAACAAGTGGCACACAAACACTGATTAGTTCAGTCACCAGAGACAACCACAGCCTAGAATAGATGAGACATGAATGAAATATTAAAAACCTGCATCTAAAGCAAATGAAGATTTGACAAAAAAGGTGCATTAAACAAAAGCTATTTACAGTGCCTTCGGAACGTATTCATACCCTTGGACTTTTTCCACATTTTGTTACAGCATTATTCTAAACATTTAAACATTTCCCCCTCATCAATCTGCACACAATAGTCCATAATGAGACATTTGGACATTTTTTTCAAACATGTATATATAAAATGTATACATTTTAAAAATTATTACATTTAAATTTAAAAAATGCATGTAAGGATTCAGCGATTACAGCCTCAAGTCTTCTTGGGTATGACGGAACATGCTTGGAACACACGTATTTGGGGAGTTTCTCCCATTCTTCTCTGCAGATCCTCTCAAGCTATGTCAGGTTGGATGGGGAGCGTTGCTGCACAGTTATTTTCAGGTCTCTCCAGATATGTTCAATCGGGTTCAAGTCTGGCCTCTGGCTGGGCCACTCAAGGACATGCAGAGACATGCCCACTCCTGTGTTGTCTTGGCTGTGTGCTTAGGGTTGTTGTCCTGTTGGAAGGTGAACCTTAACCCCATTCTGAGGTCCTGAGCACTCCGGAGCAGGTTTTCATCAAGGATATCTCTGTACTTTTATCTCTGCACCAAGTCCCTGCTGCTAAAAAACATCCCCACAGCATGAGGCTGCCACCACCATGTATCACGTAGGGATGTTGCCTGGTTTCCTTCAGAATTGACGCTTGGCATTCAGGCCAAAGATTTCAATTTTGTTTTCATCAGACCAGAGAATCTTGTTCCTCTTGGTCAGAGTCTTTTGGGGCCTTTTTGCAAACTCCAAGCGGGCTGTCATGTGCTTTTTTACTAAAGAGTGGCTTCCGTCTAGCCACTCTAACAAAGTCCTGATTGGTGGAGTGCTGTAGAGATGATTGTCCTTCTAGAAGTTTCTCCCATCTCCACAGATGAACTCTGGAGCTCTGTCAGGGTGACCATCAGGTTCTTGGTCACCTCCCTGACTAAGGCCCTTCTCCCCCGATTGCTCAGTTTGGCTGGGCGGCAAGCTCTAGGAAGCTCAATTTAAGAATGATGGAGGCCACTGTGCTGTGTTCTTGGGGACCTTCAACGCAGCAGAAATGTTTTGGTACCCTTCCCCAGATCTGTGCCTCGACACAATCCTGTCTCGGAACTCTACGGACAATTCCTTCAACCTCATGGCTTAGTTTTTGCTCTGACATGCACCAGTCAACTTTGGGACCTTATATAGACAGGTGTGTGCCTTTCCAGCTTATGTCCAATCAAATTGAATTTACCACAGGTGGACTCCAATCAAGTTGTAGAACCATCAAGGATAATCAATGGAAACAGGATGCACCTGAGCTCAATTTCGAGTCTCAAAGCAAAGGGTCTGAATACTACAGTAAATAAGGTATTTCTGTGTTTAATACGTTTGAAAAACTTTCTAAAAACCTGTTTTCCCTTTCTCATTATGGGGTACAGCATGTATTCTATCCATTTTAGAATAAGGCTGTAGCGAAAAAGTCAAGAGGTCTGAATACTTTCCGAAGGCACTGTATATCCTTTAGCTAGCTATTTTGTAGTCTTATCTGTCCTAGGAGTGGCTCAAGTAGTCTACATTTATGGACAAAAGCATTGGATTTGGACCATCAAAACTCATGAACTAACCGAAGCAGACGGGACAACTAGCTCGTCTACAGGCCAGGGTCGGAGAGAGAGGACTGTCCCGCTTTGTAAATAAACATGTGATCCAGCTCAACTCCCACAATATTTTTTTAGCTTGACTGAAACAACTGTGGTCATAAGTGACAAACAGTCATGGTGTACGACAGTGACACACACACACACACACACACACACACACACACACACACACACACACACACACACACACACACACACACACACACACACACACACACACACGACCAGGTAGGGAAAACCAGATTTGGTGATTTCTGGGGCATCATAAAAAATTAAAATCTGACATCACGTTTTTGGACTCATTAAGCAGTTTTTACCTGATTAAATGTTTATTCTTAAACCTTAAATAATACCGCTGGTGCTTCTTGTTGACCAGACATTTTGATAAATAGCCCCAATGTCAAAACACAGTTTTAAAAAGTGTCCAAATCAATACCAACATGCAGAAACAGTTTGTGATATTGAAAACATAAAAATGTCCTATCTACATATACAGTGCATTCAGAAAGTATTCACACCCCTTGACTTATTCCACATAGTGGCATTACAACAAGAATTCAAAATTGATTACACCCCATAATGACAAAGTGAAAACACGTTTAGACATTTTTGCTAATGTATTTTCAAATAAAATACAGAAATATGTCATTTACATAAGTATTCACACCCCTTTGCTATGCCACTAAATTGAGCTCAGGTACGTCCAATTTCCTTTGATCATCCTTGAGATGTCACTACAACTTGATTGGGGTCCACCTGTGGCCAATTCAATTGTTTGGACATGATTTAGAAAGAAACACACCTGTCTATATAAAAAGGTCCCACAGTTGACGGTGCATGTCAGAGCAGAAACTATACCAATGAAGTCCAAGGAACTGTCTGTAGATCTCAGAGTTAAGAGTTGTGATGAGGAATATATCTGGGGAAGGGTATCAAACCATTTCTAGAATGTTGAAAGTTGCCAAGAGCACAGTGGTCTACATCATTGGGAAATTGAAGGGGAAAAAATGAAACTAACCAGCCGCTGCCTAGAGCTGGTCGGCCGACCAAACTGATCAACCGGGCAAGAAGGACCTTGTCAGGGAGGTGACCAAGAACCTAATAACCACTGACAGATCTACAGAGTTCTTCAGATGAGATGGGAGAACCTGCCAGAAGGACAACAGTCTTTACAGGACTTCAATGTGGGCTTTATCGTAGAGTGGCCCAATGGAAGACACTCCTGAGAAAATGGTACATGACAGCACGTCTGGAGTTTGCAAAAAGGCACGTGAAAGACTGAGCATAAGACAAAATTATTATTTGGTCTGATGAGAAAATGTTTACTCTTTGGCCTGAATGCAAAGCCGTGTCTGGAGAAAACACAGGCACAGCTCATCACTCTAACACCATCCCTACTAGAGGTCGACCGATTAATCGGAATGGCCGATTAATTAGGGCCGGTTTCAAGTTCAGAACAATCGTAAATCTGTATTTTTGTACACTGGTTTTGACGATTTTTTTTATACCTTTATGTAACTAAGTAAGTCAGTTAGGAACACATTCTTATTTTCAATGACGGCCTTGAAACGGTGGGTTAACAGTCTTGTTCAGGGGCAGAACGACAGATTTTCACCTTGTTAGCTCGGGGGATCCAATCTTGCAACCGTACAGTTAACTAGTCCAACGCAATAACGACCTGCCTCTCTCGTTGCACTCCACAAGGAGACTGCCTGTTACGCGAATGCAGTAAGCCAAGGTAAGTTGCTAGCTAGCATTAATCTTATAGAAAACAATAAATCATAATCACTAGTTAACTACACATGGTTGATGATCTTACTAGATATTATCTAGCGTGTCCTGCATTAAATATATAATCTGACTGACTATACAAGCATACAAGTATCTAAGAATCTGACTGAGCGGTGGTAGGCAGAAGCAGGCGCGTAAACATTCATTCAAACAGCACTTTTGTGCGTTTTGCCAGCAGCTCTTCGTTGTGCGTCAAGCATTGCGCTGTTTATGACTTCAAGCCTATCAACTCCCGAGATGAGGCTGGTGTGACCGAAGTGAAATGGCTAGCTAGTTAGCTAATGCTAATAGCGTTTCAAACATCACTCGCTCTGAGCCTTGGAGTAGTTATTCCCCTTGTTCTGCAAGGGCTGTGGCTTTTGTGGAGCGATGGGTAACGCTGCTTCGAGGGTGGCTGTTGTGTTCCTGGTTCGAGCCCAGGGAGGAGAGGGACGGAAGCTATACAGTTACACTGGAGATACTAAAGTGCCTATAAGAACATCCAATAGTCAAAGGTTAATGAAATACAAACGGTATAGAGGGAAATAGTCCTATAATTCCTATAACTACAACCTAAAACTTCTTACCTGGGAATATTGAAGCCTCATGTTAAAAGGAACCACCAGCTTTCATATGTTCTCATGTTCTGAGCAAGGAACTGAAACGTTACCTTTCTTACATAGCACATATTGCACTTTTACTTTCTTCTCCAACACTTTGTTTTTGCATTATTTAAACCAAATGTAACATGTTTCATTATTTATTTGAGGCTAAATTGATTTTATTGATGTATTATATTAAGTTCAAATAAGTGATCATTCAGTATTGTTATAATTGTTATTATTACAAATAAATAAATACATTTTTTTTAAATCGTCCGATTAATCGGCATCGGCTTTTTTGGTCCTCCAATAAATCTGTATCGGCGTTGAAAAATCATAAATCGGTCGACCTCTAATCCCTACAGTGAAGCATGGTGGTGGCAACAGCATCATGCTATAGGGATGTTTTTCAGCTACAGGAACTGGGAGACTGGTAAGGATTGAAGGAACAATGAATGGAGCCAAATACAGGAAAATCCTTGAGAACCTGCTTCAGAGTGCAATCGGCTTTAGACTGGGGCGAAGATTTACGTTCCAACAGGACAAAGACCCCAAGCATACAGCCAAAGTAATGCCGGAATGGCTTCAGAACAAGAATGTGAAAGTCTTTGAGTGGCCCAAACAAAGCCCAGACTTGAATACCATTGAAAATCTGTCAAAAGACTAAGATTTCTGTTCACTGCTGCTCCCCCCATCTGACTTAACAGAGCTTGAGAAAATCTGCAAGGAACAATGGGAGAAAATCCTCAAATCCAGATGTGTGAAGCTGATAGACATTACCCAAGAAGACTCAAAGCTGTAATTGCCGCCAAAAGTGCTACTATAAAATATTGACTTGGGGGTGTGAAGTGAATACTTATGTAAATTAAGATTTCAAAACATTTTTTTTATTCACTTTGTCATTAGTGATGGGCTGGGGATCCATTTTGAATTCAAGCTGTAACAAAATGTGGAATAAGTCAAGGGGTATGAACACTTCGAAGACACTGTACATGTGCAACAATAGTAATCATTCTACTTTCTTTAAACAAGCACCTCAAAACTGCACCAGCACCAAAAACCCTGTTGTTTTGACATGTGGAAATAAATCACTCATCAATTAAGGAGATATGTGCTGCTGAAACTACCACAACTCAAAAACTGGAGATGTTTTGCTCCCTCACTGGTTCGAGGCCAACCTGCAGCGACCTCACTGGTTCGAGGCCAACCTGCAGCTACCTCACTGGTTCAAGGCCAACCTGCAGCTACCTCACTGGTTCGAGGCCAACCTGCAGCTACCTCACTGGTTCGAGGCCAACCTGCAGCTACCTCACTGGTTCGAGGCCAACCTGCAGCTACCTCACTGGTTCGAGGCCAACCTGCAGCTACCTCACTGGTTAGAGGCCAACCTGCAGCTACCTCACTGGTTAGAGGCCAACCTGCAGCTACCTCACTGGTTAGAGGCCAACCTGCAGCTACATTTTGGAATGTTGCATTTTGATAAGGGGGTCACCAAACTGAAAGAAAATGCAACACTTTCGTCAATCACACATGTCGATATCACGTTGAAATCAATTGTGCAAGAGGGGGAGATGAGGTTGGACATCCTGTTAAAACTAACACAGCACAACAACAAAAAAACACAGGAAAAAGGAATAACAGGTAGGCTTTACATCCCTGGTTAGAGGACAAGTTGTAGAAGACAGCTAGACAGATACATCTTGAAGAGTTCTGCACTAAGTGTACCGCAACACTTTTTTTGTTTGTTTATCACTTCCATGGATATCACAGTGAAATCAATAGAACAGAGGGGGAAATATTTGGGGTGTAGAGAGGTTCAAACCAAAACTAACACGATTCAAAGGCCACACGGAAACTTGAAATAACTCACACATTGTTGGTTAGAAGAGAACTTGTAGAAGGCATATATATACAGACCTCTTTTTACACTTTTTGTTACGTTTACAGCCCTATTCTTCAATGGATTAGGGCTGTAACAAATCAGCAAATCAACACACAATAACCCCATAATTACAAAGTGAAAACAGGTTTTTAGAAATGTTTTCAAAAGTATTAACAAGAAAAAACAGAAATATCTTATTTACGTAAGTATTCAGACCCCATGCTATTTTTTGTTGTTGCTATGAGACTCGATATTGAGCTCAAGTTCATCCTTAAGATGTCACTACAACTTGTTTGGAGACCACCTATGGTAAATTCAATTGATTGGACATGACTTGGAAAGGCACATACCTGTCTATATAAAAAGGTCTCACAGTTGACAGTGCATGTCAGAGCAAAAACCAAGCCACGAGGTCGAAGGAATTGTCAGTAGAGCTCCAAGACAAGATTGTATCGAGGCACAGATCTGGGGACGGGTAACAAAAATTTCTGCAGCATTGAAGGTCTTTAAGAACACAGTGGCCTCCATCATTCTTAAATGGAAGAGGTTTGGAACCACCAAGACTCTTTCTAGAGCTGGCCGCCTGGCCAAACTGAGCAATCGGGGGAGAAGGGCCTTGGTCATGGAGGTGACCAGAAACCCGACGGTCACATAGACAGAGTTCTACAGTCCATCTGTGGAGATGGGAGTACCTTCCAGAAGGACAACCATCTCTGCAGCACTCCACCAATCAGGCCTTTATGGTAGAGTGGTCAGACCGACACCACTCTTCAGTAAAAAAACACATGACAGCCCGCTTGGAGTTTACCAAAAGGCCCCTAAAGACTCTCAGACCATGAGAAACAAGATTCTCTGGTCTGAATGCCAATTGTTACATTCTGGAGGAAGCATGGCACCATCCTTACAGTGAAGCATGGTGATGGCAGCATAATGATGTGTGTGTGTTTCAGCAGCAGGGACTGGGAGACTAGTCTGGATCAAGGCAGAGATGAACAGAGCAAAATACTGATGAAAACCTGCTCCAGAGTGCCCAGGATCTCAGACTGGAACGAAGGTTCACCTTCCAACAGGACAACAAACCATATGCCCACAGCCAAGACAATGCAGGAGTGGCTTCGGGACAGGTCTTTGAATGTCCTTGAGTGGCCCAGCCAGAGGCCAGACTTGAACCTGATCGAACATCTCTGGAGAGACCTGAAAATAGCTGTGAAGCAACGCTCCCCATTCAACCTGACAGAACTTAAGAGGATCTGCAGAGAAGAATGGGAGAAACGCACCAAATACAGGTGTGCCAAACTTGTAGAGGCATTTTATTTTATACATTTGCAAAAATATCTAAAGATCTTGAGTAAAAAATAAAATGTAATACATTTTAGAATAAGGCTGTAACTTAACAATGTGGAAAAAGTCAAGGGGTCTGAATACTTTCCAAAGGCACTGTATCATTTATTTTTTATTGGAATGTCGGATGTTGATTTCGGGAGGCTGCCATCACGGAAAAGTGAACAAAACACTTCAGTTAAAGCTACAATATGTAACTTTTTTGGGCGACAGACAAATTCACATGCTAATAGATCCATCATTTTAATTGAAAGCTTCAATGTGCATTATTTCTATGCTTCCAGTTCTTAAGTATATTTTACTTTTCGGTTTACACCAGCTTCAAACATTTGAAAATACTATATTTTTTGGCTATGTAAAATACTTATGAGCAGTCTAGATAGTACAATGATTCTCTACACTTGCTTGTTTTGTCACAAACTTAAATTAAACTATTAGAACTTTTGCAACCGGGAAATGGCGGAGCGATTTCTGCATAGTGCATCTTTAACTAGTCTTCATAGCGTCTGTGCAGCAGCCTTAACGTTCCTACCACGACATAGCCCCTAGCCTACCTCCCAATCAGATACAGCAAAACAACTTAGTAAGCTAGTAGTTACATGATATAGGCTACTAATATAAATACAGTTACAGACAACTCGGTGAATTTACAAGCCACAATGCGTTTCTAACTAGATTTGGCGTAAGAATAAGGCTCAGACTTGTTAGTTATTGTACTAGCTACCTAGTCCTCTCCGGTTCCGACTGTGCAACATGCATTATAATTGCTGGAAAGTGGGGTGTTGACAGATAGTTGGCTAACCTTTCAAGAATTCGGGGTTTTATTGGTTAGTTAACTGTCCTTGACAAATAACACTCTTGCTAAAGTTAGCCCCCGCCAAGGAGTAGCGAGTCATTTCGCCGGCTAACGTTGGCTAGCTGATTAAATTGTTAGCTAGTTACAGTAACGTCATGTGACAACCACAAATAAGCAACCCACATAGCTAGGTAGGAAGCAAACATGCATTAACGTACATTACTAATTGAGTATATATAAATACACACACAAACACCTTACTAACACGTAGTTAAATGGTACCATAATTTCTGATTACCTAGCTAACGTTAGCCAGCGTCCCATCCCCGCCTAAAAAGAGACGCTTGCTCTGAAAGCTAACGTTTTCTTTTGTATATATATGCAACCGAGGCTGATTTTTTTTTTTTTCGTTCAACTGTTCTCTTGAAAGGCTACGAAGCACTATTTTTAGCACACGGTAATTTAACTATAATTAAAACGTAATGTAGATAATCCAACGGTTTCGTTTCCTCACACGGCCACTGCTCACCTTCATTTGCCAAGTCCGCCATTTTCCTTCTTTGCTCAACACCCACAATCCACCACGCAAAATACGTGTAGGCAGACAGAAACAAATCTCTCAGAAATAGACAAAAATCACTCAATATCGATCACCAGTAGAATTTGTAATGGAAACGTAGAACATAATCAATACTTCAAATATTAACGTATGATTTGTCTATCATTAGCAGCAATTCAAAAGTGTTATTTTCAGAGAGAGAGCGAGCACCATCCAAAGTAGCTTAATCAATTTGTGGCCAAGGTAATTAATAGGAGATATACCCCTAGGCTAAGGCCATCAACTCTAGGAGAGAAATTGAGTGAAACAAACTTTGGGTTTCAATTCAGAAATCTCATGGTTTCGCGGGGCCCCCTCAAGGTCTGACAAAGGACCTTTTTGGGGGGGGGATAAAAAACCTAGTGGCAAAATGTGTAGAATTGTAGGATGAGAGAAAATGTTGCTGTTTTTAAGCTAATTTCCAGATATTCTACGCATATTGCCATGGGGCAGAGAGAAACATTTGCAGTTTTATAACTAAACTTGTGCTATTGTACACATTTTGCAATGAGGCAGAGACAATTTTGAATTTTTAAAGCTAATTTTCTGGCAGTCTACTAGGGCTGAACTCAATTAGTAGAGTGGCTGATTGTTCGTAAACCAAGATTGTTGGAGTCGGGCAGTAACATACACACACACACATATATATACACACACAGTTGAAGTCTGAAGTTTACATACACCTTAGTCAAATACATTTCAAATCAGTTTTTCACAATTCCTGACATTTAATCCAAGTAAAAGTTCCCTGTTTTAGGTAAATTAGGATCACCACTGAAATGTCAGAATAATAGTAGAGCGTGATTTATTTCAGCTTTTATTTATTTCATCACATTCCCAGTGGGTCAGAAGTTTACATACACTCAATTAGTATTAAGTAGCATTGCCTTTAACGTGGGTCAAACGTTTCGGGTAGCCTTCCACAAGCTTCCCACGATAAATTGGGTGAATTGTGGCACATTCATCCTGACAGAGCTGGTGTAACTAAGTCAGATTTGTAGGCCTCTTTGCTCACACATGCTTTTTCAGTTCTGCCCACACATTTTCAATAGGATTGAGGTCAGGGCTTTATGACGACCACTCCAATACATTGACTTTGTTGTCTTTAAGCCATTTTGACACAACTTTGTAAATATGCTCGGGGTCATTGTCCATTCGGAAGACCCATTTACGACCAAGCTTTAACTTTTCGTTTGCAGCGATTCGACCATGAAGGCCTGATTCACGCAGTCTCCTCTGAACAGTTGATGTTGAGATGTGTCTGTCACTTGAACAGACACATTGTACTTTATTTGGGATGCAATTTGAAGTGCAGTTATTCTAATGATTTTGTCCTCTGCAGTTTTCCTCTGGGTTTTCCTTTCCTCATGAGAGACAGTTTCATCATAGCGTTTGATGGTTTTTGCGACTTCACTTGAAGAAACGTTCAAAGTTCTTGAAATTTTCCAGATTGACTGATCTTCATGTCTTAAAGTAATGATGGACTGTCATTTCTCTTTGCTTATTTGAGCTGTTCTTGCGTTATTATGGACATGGTATTTTACCAAATAGGGTAAAATAAGACATGGTCAGTCAATCCATAAAATCTTAAGAACTTTGAAAGTTTCTTTAAGTGCAATCGCAAAAACCATCAAGCGCTATGATGAAACTGGCTCTCATGAGGACTGCCACAAGAAAGGAAGACCCAGAGTTGCCTTGCTGCAGAGGATACGTTCATTAGAGTTATCTGGCCAAATAAATGCTTCACAGAGCTCAAGTAACAGACACATCTCAACATCAACTGTTCATCGGACACTGCGTGAATCAGGCCTTCAATTGTTGAATTGCTGCAAATTAATCACTACTAAAGGACACCAATAAGAAGAAGAGTTGCTTGGGCCAAGAGACATAAGTAATTGACATTAGACCGGTAGAATTCTGTCCTTTGGTCTGATGAGTCCAAATTTGAGAATTTTGGTTCCAACCGCCGTGTCTTTGTGAGACACAGAATAGGATACTCTCCGCATGTGTGGTTCCCAACGTGAAGCATGGAGGAGGAGGTGTGATGGTGTGGGGGTGCTTTGGTTGTGACACTGATTGTGATTATTTAGAATTTAAGGCACACTTAACCAACATTGCTACCACAGCATTCTGCAGCGATATGCCATCCCATTTGGGTTGTGGTGTGAAGTACTTAAGTAAAAATACATTAAAGTACTATTTAAGTAATTTGTGGGGGTATCTGTACTTTACTTTACTATTTATATTTTTGACAACTTTTACTTTTATTTGACTAAATTCCTGTAGAAAATATTGTACTTTTTACTCCATACTTTTTCTCTGACAATCGATTGTACTCGTTACATTTTGAATGCTTAGCAGGGCATGAAAATGGTCAAATTCATGCACTTATCAAGAGAACAGATGGTCATCCCTACTGCCTCTGGCGGACTCACTAAACACAAATGCATCTTTTGTAAATAATGTGTAAATGTTGGAGTGTGGACCCTGGCTCTCCATACATTTAAAAAACAAGAAAATGGTACCATCTGCTTTGCCACTTTACCCCTACCTACATGTACATATTACCTCAATTACCTCGACTAAGCTGTTCCCCAGAACATTGATTCGGTACCTGTACCTCCTGTATATACTGTAGCCTCGTAATTGTTATTTTATTGTGTTACTTTAGTTTATTGAGTAAATATGTTTTTCTGCATTGTTGGTTAAGGCTTTGTGGGTCTACAGAGCCTTCTCCCCCACCCCCACCCCCACCCCCGCCCCTACTGCCCCTGGGCCACTCCAGTGCTCATGGTGCAACATGATCACAATGGTCTAACTTCCTCTCCTCTCCTTCATCTAAAAAATAACTTAACTTGGCCCAAGAGGGCTTGAAGAGAGGAGTTTCAAGACTCAATAGGTAGGTGGAAGATTGATTCGATCTGCACACTGGGTTAAGAGGTGTAACTTGCTTGCAGATCCACCACTAGATGGGGTAGCGTTCAAGGGAATTGAACATGCTATGACACATTTGAAAATGTATTTGAAGAAAATACCTCATCCTAATCTGGCTATAGATAACCCCATAAGAGCTCTTGTATTTCTAGTCATATAGATAACCACATAAGAGCTCTTTTATTTCTAGTCATATAGACAACCACATAAGAGCTCTTGTATTTCTAGTTATATAGATTTTTACATTTATTTTACCTTTATTTAACTAGGCAAGTTCGTTAAGAACAAATTCTTATTTTCAATGACAGCCTAGGAAACAGTGGGTTAACTGCCTTGTTCAGGGGCAGAACGACAGATTTTTACCTCGTCCGCTCGGGGGATTTGATCTTGCAACTGAATCTTGCGATTCAAGTAATTAAAGCTTGATGTTGCGTTGGTTTATTTGAATCAGCTGTATAGTGCTAGTGGGCAAAAACCAAAACATGCACCCAGGGGGAGCCCCAGGATAGAGTTAGGGAAACCCTGCTATAGATAACCACACGAGAGCTCTTGTCTTTCACACGTCAAGACAGAATCTGAGTTCAACATTTTCCTGAGGCACTACCAAGCCCATACATGTCCCCTCACCCTCACCCCCACCCACTCCCATGCTTAACTGCTCTAGGCCTACTCCACATTAATCACAGACAGAAGAGGAGGAAGATGGAAGCTTTTCAAGTGTGCTGCTCCATAAACAATGGTAAGTCTAAACCTGACAAGAGACGCACATCTAAGAACCATATGCATGTCCCCCCCCCCAACTCATATATACTATAGAAACATTGAGATGGTGCCGACATAGAGGGTTGCCTTGCTTCTAGTTCTTAGGAAACTTTGCAACAAGCATTTCGCTACACCCGCAATAACATCTGCTAAACATGTTTATGTGAACAATAAAAATTTGATTTAATAATAATAATAATATAATAATATATGCCATTTAGCAGACGCTTTTATCCAAAGCGACTTACAGTCATGTGTGCATACATTCTACGTATGGGTGGTCCCGGGGATCGAACCCACTACCCTGGCGTTACAAGCGACATGCTCTACCAACTGAGCTACACAGGATTTGATATATACATATATCTTACTCACACAGTAAACACATTGGTTGTTATATACTGTTATAAGGCATTAACTCTAGTCAAATCATGAAAATACTCTAACAGGAAACAGTAGGCTTACCTTCCTGTTTTTTGTTGTTGCGGTTTACAATGTTTGTTGACATTGTGTGATAACATACCGTAGGGATGGGAAAGTATTCCTGTTATCGGTCATGCCTGCCTTGACATTTTCAGTGGGAGAATCCAAATAGTACATCAATAACCGTCAAAATGTTCGTTTTTCCCATGTTTGGTACATCTTATTTATAAATGGCTGGTTAAAGCTCTAATTAATAATAGCTTCATATTAGTGACTTGTCCATGTTTCACTCTGTTTTGCACAATGTCTTTGGAGTGTCCATCAAAAAAGACATTCTTGTGAATTCAAGGCCATACTTGATGCTTCACTGATGTCAGGAAGAGTGTTAGACAGTTCCTTAATATACAGGTCAGTATGTGAACCTATACCGAGGCTTCTCTCTGTGCCAAAGTAAAGTTTTCATTCAGCAACACTGATTAATGGCTTTGGATATTGCTTTTCCCGAAACGCATGCAACATGACAAACTATGAAAGTTGGAGAGAGACATAGTCTCTTTCATGCAACCTGAATCCCTGGGCTGTGTCCCAAATAGCACCCTATTCCCTATATAGTGCACTACTTTTGACCAGAGCCCATAGGTAGTAGTGCACTACATAGGGTATAGGGTGCAATTTGGGATGCATTCCCCAGGATCTCTTGGCAGTGTGCCCTTGTCTTTTTCTAAGACTTTATGACAAGGTATTTCTCAGCTATTGTTCAGAGTTCAGTGTCATTAATCTGTCAGGATCAGTAGCTATGAAACCATTACCAGGAAATGGGAAGACTCTAGCCAACTTTGCGCCCCCTGTTTAGGATTTGTTCCCAGATGACTGTTTTAACTACGGCAGGTGATTATGAAACAAGAAAACTGTTGTATTTCACAAGGAAAAGACAGCGAGGGTCGCGTCAAACTTTTAGAAAATGACCGAAACAATGTGAGTAAATCACATCAAATCAGATATATCTTATTTTATGTGAACTATCGTTTTTTGCAAGAAAATGTTTATAACATCTCCTTGACATTTGAACAACTCACTCTCAAGCTATCTCCTCTCCTGCCATGCTGGGTGGAAACAGAAAAGGGTGTGAAGGTTTTGTTCAACAAAGTGAGACCACAGTGTAGTAATAGTATCCTCACTTGCAGGACCATAACACCAAAAAATACTGACAAGAAAAATAACCCTGAGGGCAAAGGAAACAGAAAGGGCAGGCTGTTGACATGCCTCATTAGGCTGTTATGGGATGCACCTTATTCCTTTTGTAGCTCACTACTTTGGCCAGGGCCCATATAGAATAGGGTGCCTTATTTGGAACACGATTGTGATAGTGTTGGTTGTGAAAGTGACTTGAGCATCACTGAACAATGCTATCTGATGACATGTCCACTCAGGGCTGACACTTTCCCATCAATATAGGTCAGGGATTCATGAAAGTCGAAACGATCCTTGTCTGGCAGGGAAACATAATTTTTTATAGTTGAACAACAAAACATTTTTTGGTTGAAATATTTGATCTTAAAAATTAAGTTTAGCGAGACAAGGGCGTTGCCCTTCTTTTGGAATTTGTGAAATCTTTTCAACATTATTCATTTCCATGTCGGCTTTATGCCCAGAAATGTCTGGAGCAAAGGATCCCAATTACAAACTCTCCCCAAAAGGTTTTATAATTCTAAAACCTGGCAATAATTCATATTAACTGAAAAAGGATCTTATTTAGTTTCTTGCAATAGGCCTCGCTGACTCAAAGAATATTTATTTCAAAACTGTGGTTCCCATAAAAACAATTGGCTGTAAATTTGGTGAACTCCGTCAGTTTTGTCTGAAATCTTAAATTAATATTAATGTCCTCATTACATGTAGTGCAACAAGACAACTCATGGTCTGAAAAGTTCTCTACTTTTGTCAGTGTCGTGTGTATAGGTGGCAGGGAAGTCAGGCGCAGGAGAATCAAACTGAGTGTAATGGAGTATTTCATAACAATGAACGAAACATACTCCAAACACTAAATGTGTTATGCTGGTGAATGAGGACCCAAAAGCGACTTAACAGAAACAGAGTCTTTATTCCAGTCTTAAACAAAAACGATAATCCTGGATATTATCTTAGGTAAATACAAAACAGGAAAACTGAAATCCTCTCGTCAGTAGAGAGGAACGACTGGAGACGCGACCACAGACTGCAGGTCGCTTCGGGAAGGCACAGGCCGTAGCTGACATAGACACCTGCTCACACGCAGCATCTGAAGAAGGCAAAAACACGACAGGGCGGAACAAGGACACAGAACAGCAAGCATCAAACAAGGATCCGACAAGGACAGAAGAGGAAAACAGAGGGAGAAATAGGGACTCTAATCAGAGGGCAAAATAGGGGACAGGTGTGAAAGAGTAAATGAGGTAGTTAAGAGAATGAGGAACAGCTGGGAGCAGGAACGGAACGATAGAGAGAGAGAGAGAGAGGGAGAGAGGGAGGGGGAGAGAGAGGGATAGAAAGAGGGAAAGAACCTAATAAGACCAGCAGGGGGAAACGAATAGAAGGGGAAGCACAGGGACAAGACATGACAATCAATGACAAAACATGACAAAATGTAACAATAAACTAAACATACTCCAAACACTAAATGTAACAATAAACAAAACATACTCCAAACACTAAATGTAACAATAAACAAAACATACTCCAAACATTAAATGTAACAATAAACAAAACATACTCCAAACACTAAATGTAACAATAAACAAAACATACTCCAAACACTAAATGTAACAATAAACAAAACATACTCCAAACACTAAATGTAACAATAAACAAAACATACTCCAAACACTAAATGTAACAATAAACAAAACATACTCCAAACACTAAATGTAACAATAAACAAAACATACTCCAACACTAAATGTAACAATAAATAGTGGGTACGAGGACCCCGTCGCACACCAATACAAAAACCAACACAACACTGAACAACAATCTCTGACAAAGACATGAGGGGAAACAGAGGGTTAAACACACAACAGGTAATTGATGGGATTGAAACCAGGTGTGTAGGAAGACGAGACAAAACCAATGAAAAATGGATCAATAATGGCTAGAAGACCGGTGACGTCGACCGCCGAGCACCGCCCGAACAAGGAGAGGCTTCGACTTCGGCAGAAGTCGTGACAACTTTTGATAGATTTAAACATCCAATATTGAAATCACCCTGGTCACATCCATAAACTGTCAACTCCATCTCCCTGATAGGATATTAATTTTGTTTCAAATATGTTTATTTTAATTAGGTTTTAGAGTCATAAGCAACTGAGGGAAAACAAAATTACTAATTTGTATACCACTTGAATGAATAAGAAAAACAATTTTTTTTTGCCAACTTCGCAAAACCTCAAATCCGCCAGATTTTTGTCTAATGGAAAGTGTGCTGAAAGATCTTAAAGAATGGTTGTTTTAATTGGAGATTTTCAAATGAATAATTTTCTGTATTTTACAAATGTTTGTATAGAACTTGTATAGAACTATTGTTTGAGGAAAAAATATGTCTTTTTTTGTATTTGTATTCAACTCCACCAGTGGCTTGACCCCCCCCTTAAGTGTTATGCAGGTGAATGAGGACCCAAAAGCGACTTGGCGAAAACAGAGTCTTTAATCCAGTACAGTAAATATTCAATACTCCTAGACAAATCGGAGCGGTAAATAAAGCATAAAGAACAATTCCACTCGTAATGACGAGAACAGACTGGAGACTCGATCATAAACTGCAGGTTGCCTCGGGAAGGCACTTGACCGTAGCAGACTCAGACACCTGCTCACCACGCAGCATCTGAGGGAAACACGACACGACAGGGCGATACAAAGACACAGCACGGTGAACAATCTACAAGGATCCGACAGGACAGAAACGGAAAACAAGGGGAGAAATAGGGACTCTAATCAGGGGAAAAGATAGGGAACAGGTGTGGAAGACTAAATGATAGATTAGGGGAATAGGAACAGCTGGGAGCAGGAACGGAACGATAGAGAGAAGAGAGAGAGGGAAGGAGAGAGAAAAAGGGGAACGAACCTAAAAAGACCAGCAGGGGGAAAACGAACAGAAGGAAAAGCAAAATGACGAGACAATATAAGACAAAACATGACAGTACCCCCCCACTCACCGAGCGCCTCCTGGCGCACTCGAGGAGGAATCCTGGCGGCAACGGAGGAAATCATCAATCAGTGAACGGTCCAGCACGTCCCGAGACGGAACCCAACTCCTCTCCTCAGGACCGTAACCCTCCCAATCCACTAAGTATTGGTGACCCCGTCCCCGAGAACGCATGTCCATGATCCTACGTACCTTGTAAATAGGTGCGCTCTCGACAAGGACGGGAGGGGGGGAGGGAAGACGAACGGGGGTGTGAAGAAAGGGCTTGACACAGGAGACATGGAAGACAGGATGGACGCGACGAAGATGTCGCGGAAGAAGCAGTCGCACAGCGACAGGATTGACGACCTGGGAGACACGGAACGGACCAATGAACCGCGGAGTCAACTTACGAGAAGCTGTCGTAAGAGGAAGGTTGCGAGTGGAAAGCCACACTCTCTGGTCGCAACAATACCTTGGACTCTTAATCCTACGTTTATTGGCGGCTCTCACAGTCTGTGCCCTGTAACGGCAAAGTGCAGACCTCACCCTCCTCCAGGTGCGCTCACAACGTTGGACAAACGCTTGAGTGGAGGGAACGCTGGACTCGGCAAGCTGGGATGAGAACAGAGGAGGCTGGTAACCCAGACTACTCTGAAACGGAGATAACCCGGTAGCAGACGAAGGAAGCGAGTTGTGAGCGTATTCTGCCCAGGGGAGCTGTTCTGCCCAAGACACAGGGTTTCTGAAAGAAAGGCTGCGTAGTATGCGACCAATCGTCTGATTGGCCCTCTCTGCTTGACCGTTAGACTGGGGATGAAACCCGGAAGAGAGACTGACGGACGCACCAATCAAACGACAGAACTCCCTCCAAAACTGTGACGTGAATTGCGGGCCTCTGTCTGAAACGGCGTCTAACGGGAGGCCATGAATTCTGAACACATTCTCGATGATGATTTGTGCCGGCTCCTTAGCGGAGGAAGTTTAGAGGGGAATGAAATGTGCCGCCTTAGAGAACCTATCGACAACCGTAAGAATCACAGTCTTCCCCGCAGACAAAGGCAGACCGGTAATGAAGTCTAGGGCGATGTGAGACCATGGTCGAGAAGGAATGGGGAGCGGTCTGAGACGACCGGCAGGAGGAGAGTTACCTGACTTAGTCTGCGCGCAGTCCGAACAAGCAGCCACGAAACGGCGCGTGTCACGCTCCTGAGTCGGCCACCAAAAGCGCTGGCGAATAGAAGAAAGAGTGCCTCGAACACCGGGATGACCAGCTAACTTGGCAGAGTGAGCCCACTGAAGAACAGCCAGACGAGTGGAAACAGGAACGAAAAGAAGGTTACTAGGACAAGCGCGCGGCGACGCAGTGTGCGTGAGTGCTTGCTTAACCTGTCTTTCAATTCCCCAGACTGTCAACCCGACAACACGCCCATAAGGAAGAATCCCCTCGGGATCAGTAGAAGCCACAGAAGAACTAAAAAGACGGGATAAGGCATCAGGCTTGGTGTTCTTGCTACCCGGACGGTAAGAAATCACAAACTCGAAACGAGCGAAAAACAACGCCCAACGAGCTTGGCGAGCATTAAGTCGTTTGGCAGAACGGATGTACTCAAGGTTCTTATGGTCTGTCCAAACGACAAAAGGAACGGTCGCCCCCTCCAACCACTGTCGCCATTCGCCTAGGGCTAAGCGGATGGCGAGCAGTTCGCGGTTACCCACATCATAGTTGCGTTCAGATGGCGACAGGCGATGAGAAAAATAAGCGCAAGGATGAACCTTATCGTCAGACTGGAAGCGCTGGGATAGAATGGCTCCCACGCCTACCTCTGAAGCGTCAACCTCGACAATGAATTGTCTAGTGACGTCAGGAGTAACGAGGATAGGAGCGGGCGTAAAACGTTCTTTTAGAAGATCAAAAGCTCCCTGGGCGGAACCGGACCACTTAAAACATGTCTTGACAGAAGTAAGAGCTGTGAGAGGGGCAGCAACTTGACCGAAATTACGAATGAAACGCCGATAGAAATTAGCGAAACCTAGAAAGCGCTGCAACTCGACACGTGACCTTGGAACGGGCCACTCACTGACAGCTTGGACCTTAGCGGAATCCATCTGAATGCCTTCAGCGGAAATAACGGAACCGAGAAAAGTAACGGAGGAGACATGAAAAGAGCACTTCTCAGCCTTCACGTAGAGACAATTCTCTAAAAGGCGCTGGAGAACACGTCGAACGTGCTGAACATGAATCTCGAGTGACGGTGAAAAAATCAGGATATCGTCAAGGTAGACAAAAACAAAGATGTTCAGCATGTCTCTCAGAACATCATTAACTAATGCCTGAAAAACAGCTGGCGCATTGGCGAGACCAAACGGCAGAACCCGGTACTCAAAATGCCCTAACGGAGTGTTAAACGCCGTTTTCCACTCGTCCCCCTCTCTGATGCGCACGAGATGGTAAGCGTTACGAAGGTCCAACTCTGGGAAGATCAAAGATTGGAAAGGAAACAGCTGGGAGCAGGAAGAACGACTAGAGAGCTAGAATGATTAGTAAAGCACCTGGCTCCCTGCAGAATCTCGAAGGCTGATGACATAAGGGGAAGCGGATAACGATTCTTAACCGTTATGTCATTCAGCCCTCGATAATCCACGCAGGGGCGCAGAGTACCGTCCTTTTTCTTAACAAAAAAAACCCCGCCCCGGCCGGAGAGGAAGAAGGCACTATGGTACCGGCGTCAAGAGACACAGACAAATAATCCTCGAGAGCCTTACGTTCGGGAGCCGACAGAGAGTATAGTCTACCCCGAGGAGGAGTGGTCCCCGGAAGGAGATCAATACTACAATCATACGACCGGTGAGGAGGAAGGGAGTTGGCTCGGGACCGACTGAAGACCGTGCGCAGATCATGATATTCCTCCGGCACTCCTGTCAAATCGCCAGGTTCCTCCTGAGAAGTGGGGACAGAAGAAACGGGAGGGATGGCAGACATTAAACACTTCACATGACAAGAAACGTTCCAGGATAGGATAGAATTACTAGACCAATTAATAGAAGGATTATGACATACTAGCCAGGGATGACCCAAAACAACAGGTGTAAAAGGTGAACGAAAAATCAAAAAAGAAATAGTCTCACTGTGGTTACCAGATACTGTGAGGGTTAAAGGTAGTGTCTCAAATCTGATACTGGGAAGATGACTACCATCTAAGGCGAACATGGGCGTAGGCTTGTCTAACTGTCTGAAAGGAATGTCATGTTTCCGAGCCCATGCTTCGTCCATGAAACAACCCTCAGCCCCAGAGTCTATCAAGGCACTGCATGTAGCACCCGAACCGGTCCAGCATAGATGAACCGACATAGTGGTACATGATCTAGATGGAGAGACCTGAGTAGTAGCGCTCACCAGTAGCCCTCCGCTTACTGATGAGCTCTGGCTTTTACTGGACATGAATTGACAAAATGTCCAGCAAGTCCGCAATAGAGGCACAGGCGGTTGGTGATCCTCCGTTCCCTCTCCTTAGTCGAGATGCGAATACCTCCCAGCTGCATGGGCTCAGTCTCTGAGCCAGAGGAGGGAGATGGTTGCGATGCGGAGCAGGGAAACACCGTTGACGCGAGCTCTCTTCCACGAGCTTGGTGACGAAGATCTACCCGTCGTTCTATGCGGATGGCGAGAGCAATCAAAGAGTCCACACAAGAAGGAACCTCCCGGGAGAGAATCTCATCTTTAACCACTGCGTGGAGTCCCTCCAGAAAACGAGCGAGCAGCGCCGGCTCGTTCCAGTCACTAGAGGCAGCAAGAGTGCGAAACTCTATAGAGTAATCCGTTATGGATCGATCACCTTGGCATAGGGAAGCCAGGGCCCTAGAAGCCTCCCTACCAAAAACTGAACGGTCAAAAACCCGAATCATCTCCTCTTTAAAGTTCTGGTAATTGTTAGAACAATCAGCCCTTGCCTCCCAGATAGCTGTGCCCCACTCTCGAGCCCGGCCAGTAAGGAGTGAAATGACGTAAGCAACCCGAGCTCTCTCTCTAGAGTATGTGTTGGGTTGGAGAGAGAACACAATATCACACTGGGTGAGAAAGGAGCGGCACTCCGTGGGCTGCCCGGAGTAGCAAGGTGGGTTATTAACCCTAGGTTCCGGAGGCTCGGCAGACCAGGAAGTAACAGGTGGCACGAGACGAAGACTCTGGAACTGTCCAGAGAGGTCGGAAACCTGAGCGGCCAGGTTCTCCACGGCATGACGAGCAGCAGACAATTCCTGCTCGTGTCTGCCGAGCATGGCTCCTTGGATCTCGACGGCAGTGTTACGAGCGTCTGTAGTCGCTGGGTCCATTCTTTGGTCGGATCCTTCTGTTATGCAGGTGAATGAGGACCCAAAAGCGACTTGGTGAAAACAGAGTCTTTAATCCAGTAAAGTAAATATTCAATACTCCTAGACAAATCGGAGCGGTAAATAAAGCATAAAGAACAATTCCACTCGTAATGACGAGAACAGACTGGAGACTCGATCATAAACTGCAGGTTGCCTCGGGAAGGCACTTGACCGTAGCAGACTCAGACACCTGCTCACCACGCAGCATCTGAGGGAAACACGACGCGACAGGGCGATACAAAGACACAGCACGGTGAACAATCTACAAGGATCCGACAGGACAGAAACGGAAAACAAGGGGAGAAATAGGGACTCTAATCAGGGGAAAAGATAGGGAACAGGTGTGGAAGACTAAATGATAGATTAGGGGAATAGGAACAGCTGGGAGCAGGAACGGAACGATAGAGAGAAGAGAGAGAGGGAAGGAGAGAGAAAAAGGGGAACGAACCTAAAAAGACCAGCAGGGGGAAAACGAACAGAAGGAAAAGCAAAATGACAAGACAATATAAGACAAAACATGACATTAAGATCATTTTTTTTGTGCAATATTATGAAAAAAATATGTAATCACTGTTCTGCAACATACAGTTTGCTTAAACTGTCTAAGTATTTGCTGCACTAGATCCTTTCTGAAGGATAATGTTTGCTTTATAAATGTTGTTTTATGTTCAGATTTATTTTTTAAATGAACAAAATGAATCCCTGAGCGTTATATAGCGCTTTACAATAAAGCCTTTTTGTTTTATAGTCTAACGTTAGAATTTCTAAATATGCGTGTGTTTTTTTTAAAGGTTTATAAACCCAAACAGAATCGTATTTCAACGGGAAAGAGGAGATGAGAGGCCAAACATGGAAGAAGATATGATTTAAGACCATGCTGACAGAGGCTCATTAATGTCAGAGTTAGACTCATTGACTGTGTCTCAAATGGCAACCTAAACACTATGAAGTGCACTACCTATAGCTCTGCTTAACGTATGAGAATGTCACAACTGTCAGAACATGTCCAGAGGGAACATGATTTGTGAGCACAAGACCTCTCTTTACAACGATATGTAATTCCTGTCACTAAATCCCTATATGACTCTAAAAGTAGATTAGGTTGAGTTTATAGAGAGAAATTGTAATTCAATATTTCTACATTCTGGCATATCTGTGTATTCCTGCTCTTCCATCCCGACTTACCCCCACACCAGGGTGTCGCCAGCGTTTTATATACAAACAAATTCACATAGAAATGTGAGTTATAGATCTGTCATTGTTATTAGGGCGGCAGCTAGCCTAGTGGTTAGAGTGTTGGACTAGTAACCAAAAGGTTGCAAGATTGAATCTGTGAGCTGACAAGGTAAAAATCTGTTGTTCTGCCCCTGAACAAGGCTGTGAGTGAGTGAGTGAGTGAGTGAGTGAGTGAGTGAGTGAGTGAGTGAGTGAGTGAGTGAGTGAGTGAGTGAGTGAGTGAGTGAGTGAGTTTATTTTATTTTTACAGGGACAATGTACAATAATCATCGTTTCAGTAAATGTGCCGGGTTTTAGCCAGCCGGCTAATTTTCAACAGCAGTCCCTGGACAGGTTATTAAAACAATTACAATACAGACAATCATTGAGCAGTGAGCACACGCAGAGCAACATAGGACAAGCAAGACACAGCATGCAGACAGAGCAACGTAGCACAAAAAGCAACAAGACAAAATCCATAAAAGCAACAAAGTGTTTCCACACCTCACAAGCTACAGACTACAGACAACATGGAAAGCGGCAATACACAGCTAGGGACCATGTTCACAAATTTGATTGACCTTTCGACATGTCTTCAAGCATTTTGTGAAAGTGTGATATGTGGTGCAGTTATGTGTGTCTGATGGCAGTGTATTCCAGACATGGGAAGCTCTCACAGAGAAATCGGATTTACTAAAGGTGCTTTTCCTTAAGGGAGAACTATACCGTCACC
This sequence comes from Oncorhynchus gorbuscha, assembly GCF_021184085.1. Taxonomy (NCBI): domain Eukaryota; kingdom Metazoa; phylum Chordata; class Actinopteri; order Salmoniformes; family Salmonidae; genus Oncorhynchus; species Oncorhynchus gorbuscha. Next base: position 43,529,523 of record NC_060194.1, on the reverse strand, counting down.
CTTCATGGCAGACCTTGTGGATCTGCTGCCATATGTCTGGCTTTTCTGTTGAACAAAAATACTGAGTGGAGGGGGAGGAGCCAGGCCATTTAGGATCTTGAATACAAGACATGCGTCTGTGTATTGCACAAGATTTCCCCAACTCGGGAGCTCATGTTTCTTAGGATGTAACAGTGATGATGGTTATTGGGCTTCCTATCAAGCACTTTGAGAGCCTGTTTGTAGACAGACTGAATGGGTTTTAATGTTGTACAGCAAGCTTGGGCCCAACTAGTCAAGCAGTATGTTAAGTGGTGGAGTATCATAGATTTGAAGTACAGTTTTGCTACCTCTGTAGTCAAACAATTTCATGTAAATTGGAAATTAGCGAGGTTGAATTTGGTTATTTGAATGACCTTTTTCACCTGCTTTTTAAAAGAGAGGTTGGAATCAAGTATGATGCCAAGGTACTTAAAATCAGATACCACCTGGAGCTTCTCCCCTGACACATAGACACATAGACATCTGGCTCAGTGACATCAGTTGCCCTCTTTGTGAAGAACATGCAGACAGTTTTATTCACATTGAGATGCAAACACGAGTCACTGAGCCACTTTGTAACCTGGACCATTACAGTAGTGAGTTCTTGTGCAGCTTGTTGTTTGATCTTTGCATGCACATATATCACTGTATCATCTGCATACATTTGAACTTCAGACCCAGTACAGACAGAAGGCAGATCATTAATGTACAGGCTGAACAGGAGGGGCCCCAGTATTAACCCTTGGGGCATGCCCACATCATAGCTAAGAGTGGGCGACAGCTCATTGCTCATTCTGACACACTGAGTTCCACCTTCAAGGTATGATTTCATCCATCTCAAGGCATTGGGGGAAAGTTGAACTTGGACAATTTTGTGATGAGAATCTCATGGTTAACAGTATCAAAAGCCTTCCTTAGGTCCAGAAACACAGCCCTAACAACGCCCCCTTTGTCCATCTTGGACTTCACATTTTCCAGAAGAAAGCAGTTGGCCATTTCTGTGGAGTGTTTCGCTCTGAAGCCAATCTGCATGGGTGTAATGTGAAGGGGCTGTTGTTGAGGTGGGCAATCAGTTGTTCTGCTACACACTTTTCAACAACCTTCGACACCACAGGTAGTATACTAATGGAATGGAGGTACTCACGTCAGCAGGGTCATCCGATTTATAGATGGCCGTTATTTTGGCCGACTTCCATACCCTTGGAAACACCCTGAGACCAATAGATGTGTTGGTGACCTTAGTAATGGGGCCAATGAGTGACTCTTTGTAGTTTTTAAGAAAGAGTCCAGCCCAAACACATCTTTGGCTTTAGAGTTCTTTAGTGAGCTAATCACCTTGTTCACTTTTGACTCAGAAACCTCCCTTATGATGAAGACAGGTTGAGCGTCATTTACTAGCACTGATCCCAAGAAACCAGTGGAGGGGTTCTGTGTCAGTACCCTGACATAGTCAATAAAGTAGTAAATGAAGGCTATTGCTATTTCGACTGCATCCTGTGTTAGATTGTTATTCACCATGATTTCTAGTCTTTTTGTAGTTTTACTATGGTCTTTCCCTGTTAACTTTTTTAGATTCTCCCAGATCAATTTAGAATTTCCCTTTGCTTCACCAATTCTGTTAATAAAAAAAGTTTGCCTTGGCCTGTCTGATTTCTTTGATCACCTTATTTCTCAACGTGGCTTTTGGGTTAACCCACTGTTCCTAGGCTGTCATTGAAAATAAGAATTTGTTCTTAAAACTGACTTGCCTAGTTAAATAAAAGTTTAATTTTATTTTTATTGAAAGCAAGTCTAAGCAGTTGTATGTCTGTTCTATTTCTATGCTTCCCATTCTTAAGTTTTGTTTTTGGGGTCTTTTATTTTCGGTTTTGTACACCAGCTTCAAACAGCTGAAATACTACATTTTTGGTTATGGACAAATATTTTTCACAGACATTTAGATGTACAATGATTACAGGGGAGGCTGGTGGGAGGATCAACAAGAGGACGGGCTCCTTATATAGGCTGGAATGGAGTAATTGGAGTCAAAGGTGATTTTCATTTGTTTGATATGTTAGAAACCGTTCCATTTATTCCATTCCAACTATTACAATGAGCCCGTCCTCCTATTGGTCCTCCCACCAGCCTCCTCTGAATGTTTTTTTCTAACCCTATACTTGCTTGTTATGTTTTGTCACATAAACTGAAAATTAGGTGAACTATTCAAATTTTTAGCAACCAGGAAAGGGCAGAGTCCATTTCTGCATAGAGCAAATGTATTGTGTTTCCATCAGGAGTGTGACACTATAAACTAAAAACGGTTGCTTTGTGAGAAGGTGTTAAAGTTCACAGTAAAGCCATTGTTATGAAAATGACAGCTGAAAAATACCCAGGGCTTTGCTTTGGCTTCAAGTCAGAGCAGGTCCTCCAGAGCCCTACCCCAGAGGGACTCGGGTGCCGGCTCAGAAAAGTATTTTGGGTAAAACACTGGGGTAAATCCTCAGTGGAAATGCACAAAAATCTGTGTAGCATGTTATAGCAACCTATATGATCTTATGGATAGTAATTTTGTATATTTGTATTATATTGTTTTTGTAAATTGTGTATATACAGGACTCCCTTGTAAAATAGATCTTTGTCTCTTTTACAAGGAAAGGAAAGGTGGGATTTTTTTTCTCTGTATTAATGATTTGAGATGGTGTTGTATGAGGTTGCAGATTGTATGGTCTCAGCACTGTCTACGGACCGTTCTAATCATCCAGTGCCTGGCTCTAGCAGTCTTCCCAGAAAAAAAACATTGTTTTACAATGGAAACGTTTGGTCAGGCTCACTATCTTGGCAATTCCCGGGATAGGAATTTTAATGGGCGTTCCTGGCTTGATAAAGGAAGCAATGACTTTATCTGTTGGGAGTAAAAAAAAGTGTGGACTCCCGCTGACAATGAAAACAATTAAAGGAGAAGCGAAAAAACAATGACCTTTGACACTGTTGCTACCATTTAAAAGAACAGAGTAGTAGAGAAGAGTCTGCCAGGTTACTGACAAAAACGATCTGCGGTTACACTAGACAATATGATGGCTGATCTGCTCCCCGAGTTACATGCATATTTTACAGCATTCCCCTGTGTCACACACCTTCTTCTATGATAATTAGACAATATGATGGCTGATCTGCTCCCCGAGTTACATGCATATTCTACAGCATTCCCCTGTGTCACACATCTTTTTCTATGACAATTCGCCTAAAACTAATTAAGTAGCGAAGGGCCAGGTTCGTTTTATGGCAAGTTTCAACAGAGGCTTTTGGGTAGATTTTGTAGACCCGTCAATAATTAAATACATAACAGAAGTAGCCAAGTTTGAGTCTAATATTTCATCCGTTTAGTAAATAATGCTTCCACATTTGGCCATGAATCAAGAACACATTATGTAAGAGATAAGAACAGATACTTATCATAGGTGAGCCCTAATCGTTAGAAGCCATTGCGAGAGCTTGGGACCAAAAGATCATTCTGAGATGAATGGTTTTAAAGTTCCGAACCTTCTTCTTTGTCTTTGAACGGTGACAGCATTGTTAACAACATGAATTGCCGTTATTCAGTGTACTACATATGCAGAGAACATTGAACAGAACAAGTCTATGCCAATGATTACATGTAGACAATAATGCAGATAGAACCATGTAGTTCCAAACTCTCAATTGGTAAATGAAAATGATTTCACTACCATGAGAAACTGAATTAACTGTACTATTCGATTGGGCCTTTCAGTTCAATGTCTAAGATATTTCCCTATTTAAAGAAAAGTAAACTGTGTGAAACCGAATGTATAACCGTCCTTCCGATGGGGATTACCCAGATTTATCAAGAACCCATATGTATTTTGGCAAGTTTTCTTAACAACGCTCCAAGTGTCAATCAATTTTCTGCTTACCCAATAACAATAAAACTTCAATAAAAAAAGTAAAAGTCAGAGTACCTCAGATGCACAGGGGTGTGACACGTCACAGGTAATACAATCTCCAAGCTCTGTATGTGTGACGCTAACTACATAAGAGCACGTTCCCTTGCACACCCAGCAGAATCAAAGGGAACAGCAGCAAACTGAAGACATCCTATCTCCTTCAGAGTTTTGTGAGTAGTCCTGATAGCTGTCTTTGCACAGGATAGCCTTCTAGAATGCAAGGATCACTACTTTTGTGGCACTGTCATATGAAAAGCATGTGGTTTTGCATAGTTTTGAATGTTATAGATTTTGTGCGTTATCATCAGTGAAATATGCATTATTCACTTTTTAGCTTGCAAAAAGTTTAACAAGATATTGTGAGTTGATATAAGCGGTCTACATTTGGACATATTACTATTTTCTATATAATTATACATCTGGACTGAAAAGTGTGCATATTTAGTTCACTTTATTTTAAGATGATTGCTGATGTCCATTAGCAATGGAATACAAATGCTATCATATGGCCCAGGTAAAACTACAAAACGACTTGAAAGTGGATAGCTTGGGGCAGTAAGATGTGAGAAGTTGCCGGAAGCAGAGAGACATTGATAAAGGTGTATGGCTATTCCTGTGTTGCTGCAGGGTTTGATTCCACTCTGCACCTCCGGGATCTCTTCACAGAGCCACGACCACACATCCAGCCATGCGGTTCAGCGTAGTGTTCATTCTAATCCTAGCCTGTCTATGCGTCACGCTGGCCCAAGGTACGTTTAGTATATATAGGATTTTAACATGGGCTGGGTGTCGGTTAATTAAGCCTCTATGTGACAAGTGCTGATGTAAAACGGGCTTTTGTATAATATTTTTGAATTAATTGATCAAATCCAATCAAATCAAATTTATTTATATAGCCCTTCGTACATCAGCTGATATCTCAAAGTGCTGTACAGAAACCCAGCCTAAAACCCCAAACAGCAAGCAATGCAGGTGTAGAAGCACGGTGGCTAGGAAAAACTCCCTAGAAAGGCCAAAACCTAGGAAGAAACCTAGAGAGGAACCAGGCTATGTGGGGTGGCCAGTCCTCTTCTGGCTGTGCCGGGTGGAGATTATAAACCTAGAGAGGAACCAGGCTATGTGGGGTGGCCAGTCCTCTTCTGGCTGTGCCGGGTGGAGATTATAAACCTAGAGAGGAACCAGGCTATGTGGGGTGGCCAGTCCTCTTCTGGCTGTACTGGGTAGAGAGGAACCAGGCTATGTGGGGTGGCCAGTTCTGGCTGTGCCGGGTGGAGATTATAAACCTAGAGAGGAACCAGGCTATGTGGGGTGGCCAGTCCTCTACTGACTGTACTGGGTAGAGAGGAACCAGGCTATGTGGGGTGGCCAGTCCTCTTCTGGCTGTGCCGGGTGGAGATTATAAACCTAGAGAGGAACCAGGCTATGTGGGGTGGCCAGTCCTCTTCTGGCTGTACTGGGTAGAGAGGAACCAGGCTATGTGGGGTGGCCAGTCCTCTACTGACTGTACTGGGTAGAGAGGAACCAGGCTATGTGGGGTGGCCAGTCCTCTTCTGGCTGTGCCGGGTGGAGATTATAAACCTAGAGAGGAACCAGGCTATGTGGGGTGGCCAGTCCTCTACTGACTGTACTGGGTAGAGAGGAACCAGGCTATGTGGGGTGGCCAGTCCTCTTCTGGCTGTATGAGTTGTTGTTCACTGTTATACAGGAAAGATGCAGGAAAAATACAGATACAAGGACTTTGATACTACCAGCTGGCCCCTTGTCCTCAGAGAGATAAGCCAGCCTCACCCTGAGGGTTGTTCTGTTTTTATTTGATCACTGATTTTCGGATAGCGTTTCAGTCGGTGGTGTTGTTAGCTTTGCTTTACTGATAGTAGTGTGTGGGTCAAAGACTGTCAAGCCATATCTACACGCACTTCTTCATTGATGCTGAATCAAACCTGCGCACTTCCAACCTGAAACGGTCAATGACAAAAAAGAAGGTATTCACTCTTAGAATTAAGTTTGAGAGCTTGGGGGGGGGTTATTCCATTTTGAACCAATGGAATACACTGATTAATTTCTGTGCAGAGTTGGGGGCCTTCTCTTATTTCATTCATCATAAAGTACAGTTGTTGAGCTGCGATCCTCTCCATGCCCCCCCCCCAGGTTCCTATGAAGACTGCTGTCTGAAGTTCGTGCGGAGGGTGAAGAAGACCGCTGTGAGGATGGTGACGAGTTACAGGAGGCAGGAGACGGACGGGGGCTGCAACATCCACGCTATAGTGTAAGTCCTGACTGAGAATAGAGGAGTGTATGACTTTACTCATACAGAACATGTTAAAAAAGTACCTTCAGTGGACGAGACATCCAGCTCTGTGATGCACGGCGGACGTTCACTCACTTCATGAGGGTCAACTCCAAAACTGTAAGGCTATAAGCGTCATCGGCGTTCGTGTTTTGAAGGATGAGCTTTTATTTCTGTTCCTGTCCACGTCAGGTTCACCATGAAGAGAGGCAGGTTGTTCTGTGCTGACCCCAGAGAGAAGTGGGTGAATGAACTGATGCTGAAGGTCGCAACCAAGAAGAGTAAAAAGGTGAGAATTTCTAACATAACAACTGGATTTTTTAAATTTATTTATTCATTGATTTCATTCGTCTTCCTGAAACCAATATATTTGTCTTCTAGCACATGAAGGGGCTAAAGAAGCGAGGAGGCTAGAAGCTCTGCCTTCGAGACCGTGTCGTCTATATCCATTTACTCTGCCATCCTGCCGTGACGAGTCCTGTTGTAAAATCAGTACGATTTTCGATGATGTCTGGTCATTGGAGGGATATTTTTGCTTTTCTACTGCAGAAGACATCTGCTGCTTTAACAGAGATCTAACTGGAAATGCTGCATACTTTCTGCTACTGTGCAGTTCTGCTATTCCTTTAACAGACACCCGTACCTGTTGAAGTCAGCCCAGCCATTCTGTATGGCTGCATTTTAATGTATAGCAATCCTGTCGGAACCTGTGTGTGTGTGTGTGTGTGTGTGTGTGTGTGTGTGTGTGTGTGTGTGTGTGTGTGTGTGTGTGTGTGTGTGTGTGTGTGTGTGTGTGTGTGTGTGTGTGTGTGTGTGTGTGTGTGTGTGTGTGTAGCAATCCTGTCGGAACCTGTGTGTGTGTGTGTGTGTGTGTGTGTGTGTGTGTGTGTGTGTGTGTGTGTGTGTGTGTGTGTGTGTGTGTGTGTGTGTGTGTGTGTGTGTGTGTGTGTGTGTGTGTGTGTGTGTGTGTGTGTGTGTGTGTAGCAATCCTGTCGGAACCTGTGTGTGTGTGTGTGTGTGTGTGTGCGTGCGTGCGTGCGTGCGTGCGTGCGTGCGTGTGTGTGTGTGTGTGTGTGTGTGTGTGTGTGTGTGTGTGTGTGTGTGTGTGTGTGTGTGTGTGTGTGTGTGTGTGTGTGTGTGTGCGTGCGTGTGTGAGCGTGTGAGTGTGTGTTTGTACAGTTTTTTGTGTGTAGCATAAAACCAGTGATGTTAAAAGTACCCAATTGCCATAGTTGAGTAAAAGTAAAGATACCTTAATAGAAGATGACTCAAGTAAAAGTGAAAGTCACCCAGTAAAATACTACTTGAGTAATAATCTAAATGTATTTGGTTTTAAATATACTTAAGTATCAAAAGTAAATGTCATTACTAAAATATATTTAAGTATCATAAAGTAAAAGTAAAAGAATAAAAAAATCCTTATATTAAGCAACCCGGATGGCATCGTTTAATTATTTATTTTATATATGGATAGCCAGGGCCACACTCCAACACTCAGACATCATTTACAAGCAACGCATGTGTGTTTAGTGAGTCCATCAGATCAGAGGCAGTAGGGATGACCAGGGATGTTCTCTGTTTAGTGAGTCCACCAGATCAGAGGCAGTAGGGATGACCAGGGATGTTCTCTGTTTAGTGAGTCCACCAGATCAGAGGCAGTAGGGATGACCAGGGATGTTCTCTGTTTAGTGAGTCCACCAGATCAGAGGCAGTAGGGATGACCAGGGATGTTCTCTGTTTAGTGAGTCCACCAGATCAGAGGCAGTAGGGATGACCAGGGATGTTCTCTTGATAACGGCGTGAATTAGACCATTTTCCTGTCCTGCTAATAAGCATTTGAAATGTACTTTTGGGTGTCAGGGAAAATGTAAGGAGTAAAAAGTACTTGTTTTTCTATCAGGAATGTAGTGAAGTTAAAGTAAAACCTGTCAAAAATATGAAAAGTAAAGTAAAGATACTCAAAAAAGTATTTCTACTTAAGTATTTTTTTTGCACCACTGCATAAAATCTGGTATTGCATTTCACTGTAAGGTCTACTACACCTGTTGTATTCAGCATTTCACTGTAAGGTCTACTACACCTGTTGTATTCGGCGCATGTGACAAATACAATTGGATTTGATTTGTATTGAACATTGCGCCACCAAGTAAAAGTGCCTACAATTTTTGAATGAAATCTCTTTGCATTTGTGTATTCTTTGTATGTTTTGAGACTGTAGATTTTTTTGTCAAATGTATATTTTTCTCGCTTGTTATATCGGTTTTCACTAACAAATACTAATAAAGTTGTGTACTGCGTTTCACTCTGTTTTGTTTATGGTTTATGAGGTATGACACAACTAAGAGAACAGTTCCTTTATAAATGTTAACCCCCTAGAGTCTATGTCTAATTAGCATAATACAAAATCCCCCCCCCCCAGTTTAAGATAAGGATATTGGCGGATGAGGTGGATTGAGACAAATCCAATGTCGCACTTCTGCATCTGCGGTCGAAAGGTGACAGAGCTAGAGAGGTGTTTGCCAGATGATGAGACATCTTGAAAATGTAGCGTCCGAACAGTTTGGCCTACAAAACTATTATAACTCCTTTCTATGGAAAATGTAGCGTCCGAACAGTTTGGCCTACAAAACTATTATAACTCCTTTCTATGGAAAATGTAGCGTCCGAACAGTTTGGCCTACAAAACTATTATAACTCCTTTCTATGGAAAATGTAGCGTCCGAACAGTTTGGCCTACAAAACTATTATAACTCCTTTCTATGGAAAATGAGACTCTCATGAACAGGATAGTGTTCTCTGTTTTGCTCTACGACCCAACTTCTGCCTGTAGGCATCCAAACAGTTTGGGGGACTAATAAATCAAATAAAAGACCATTTCATTGGTTACCTACATGTGTTTAGCAGATGTTTTTTTGCGGGTGTGGTGAAATTCTTGTGACCCCATCTGTCGAACGGTGCCTCACTAGACTAGGGACCTCACTAGAATGGGGTGGCAGGGTAGCCTAGTGGTTAGAGTGTTAGACTAGTAACTGAAAGGTTGCAAGTTCATTTCCCTGAGCTGACAAGGTACAAATCTGTCGTTCTGCCCCTGAACAAGACAGTTAACCCACTGTTCCTAGGCCGTCATTGAAAATAGGATTTTTTTCTTAACTGACTTGCCTAGTTAAATAAAGGTAAAATAAACAGCCTAGGGGCCTCACTAGACTAGGGGCCTCACTAGACTAGGGGCCTCACTAGACTAGGGGCCTCACTTGACTAGGGGCCTCACTAGGCTGTAGGTCTCCAGCACCAGTTAGGAAGATGAATGGAAGTGTATATAGAGAGTGTTTGGTGACAAAACAATAAAGGGTTAAATACATGGCAAAATATATATTTGTTTCCTGTCCCCCCTGTCTGCCCACCCTGTCCGCCCCCCTGTCCGCCCCCTGTCTGCCCCCCTGTCCCCCCTGCCCCCCCACCCCCGGCTTAGACTGTAATGGGTGATGAGTTATGACACCACTGAGAAAGCGTCTGCTAAATGGCATATATTACTGAGAGAACATTTCCTTTATAAATGTTAATGGGTGATGAGTGGTCCTTCTGTAGCTCAGTTGGTAGAGCATGGCGCTTGTAACGCCAGGGTAGTGGGTTCGATCCCCGGGACCACCCATACGTAGAATGTATGCACACATGACTGTAAGTCGCTTTGGATAAAAGCGTCTGCTAAATGGCATATATGATTATATGATATGAGTTATGGCACCACTAAGAGAACTGTTCCTTTATAAATGTTAATGGTTGATGAGTTATGGCACCACTAAGAGAACATTTCCTTTATAAATGAAGTAGAAAGAGGTTAACAGAATCTATCGGCACTCAAAACAACCAATATACGTACATAGAGTACATGTAGTGGCTTTTCTGACAATGCACAGTAATGTCCCTAATATTCCCATCGAGATGTGTTTATTACAGCTGTTAAATATTTCTCTCTGTCCCTTTTATGGTTCTGGGTCGATAGACGTCACTACAGACCGACCTTTACACTTTCACTTTTACTGTCAAACCCAAGAGCCTTTGTGTTGAATATCCTTTGACATCTTTATTGTCACGCGGTTCAAGGACAATACAATAAAAACACATTGGACACTTTGTTCCCTCACCAACCCTTTGAAATAGTCTTTTTATTTTTATTTGTACCATTATTTAACTATAATAATCAAATAATAATTAAAACATCAAATGGATAGCAGAGAACATGCCAATCATTTACCCTCATTCCTAGGACAAACCAGAGTCTTAGTACCCAGAAGGTTGTCAATTCACAGACTACCGTGGACAAGAGTAGGGGTGAAGAGACTGACTTGCCTCCATTGTAATAAAAGCACTAAATTCATCTATTTTTTTTTACCATTATTTAACTAGGCAAGTCAGTTAAGAACAAATTCTTATTTATAGTGACCGCCTAGGATCAGTGGGTTAACGGCCTTGTTCACGTGTAGAACGACAGATTTGTTTACCTTAACTTGTCAGCTTGGTGGATTTGATCTTGCAACCATGTGGTTACTAGTCCAACACGCTAATACCGGCTAAGGTGTTGCTTTTATCACATGACTTAGTGATATCAAATACACAATTGATACGATAAGGAAGATATGTGGACTGAATGAAAAGAAGAAATAGACCAGATACAGAAATAACCCCTATCAGTATAGCATTACCACAGATGTTTTTGTTGAAGTTTCCAGGTGATATGGCTCATTTGTTATTTTAGCCAGAATATCCAAGTAGAAAAGGCTATATTCCCATCTACCTTTCAGTGTTTTTCATAAGTGCCACAAAATGTTTTTCACAGTACAAAATAGAAGAGGATGGCTGCCGGAGAGGATGGCTGCTGTTTTATTGGCTCTTAACCAGCCGTGCAATGTTTTTCTTTTTTTTCACATTGTAGGGTGTGGCAGGGCTTGCAAACTATTACAGACTACAAAGGAAAGCACAGCTGAGAGCTGCCCAGTGACACGAGCCCACCAGACGAGCTAAATTACTTCTATGCTCGCTTCGAGGCAAGTAACACTGAAACATGAATGAGAGCATCAGCTGTTCTTGACAACGGGATAAACGGGATAAAATGGTGCTGGAGAGGAAGGCAGACGTTTTACGTGTCCCCGAATGATTGTGTTTTTTGTTATTTTATTTGCATTGTTTGTAACTTATTTTGTACATAATGTTGTCTCTACCATCTCTTAAAACCAAAAATAACTTCTACACATCAGGACTGAGATTACTCACCACGGACTAGCAGAATATAATGTTTTCCTTTCACGACTCCGATGAGCCCGACGCGAAGGATATACTGCTTGCTTAGGAACAGGCCCAGATCCCCATGATTCGCGTGAAGAGGAGGTGGAGAAAAAGGGGCTAAGAGGGTGGGCTGCCTTCTGAGAATTTGTAAGCGATCGAATAAACCCCACTTCCTTCCATTCTGCTAGCAAACGTACAATCTTTGGAGAAAAAAATATATGATTTACGTGTAAGGTGAAACTACCAACGTGACATTAAACACTGTAATATTTTATGCTTCATGGAGTCGTGGCTGAACGACGACACTATCAACATACAGCTGGTTATATGATGTACCGGCAGGCTGGGACACTATCAACATACAGCTGGTTATATGATGTACCGGCAGGCTGGGACACTATCAACATACAGCTGGTTATACGCTGTACCGGCAGGCTGGGACACTATCAACATACAGCTGGTTATATGATGTACCGGCAGGCTGGGACACTATCAACATACAGCTGGTTATATGATGTACCAGCAGGCTGGGACACTATCAACATACAGCTGGTTATATGATGTACCGGCAGGCTGGGACACTATCAACATACAGCTGGTTATATGATGTACCGGCAGGCTGGGACACTATCAACATACAGCTGGTTATACGCTGTACCGGCAGGCTGGGACACTATCAACATACAGCTGGTTATATGATGTACCGGCAGGCTGGGACACTATCAACATACAGCTGGTTATACGATGTACCGGCAGGCTGGGACACTATCAACATACAGCTGGTTATACGCTGTACCGGCAGGCTGGGACACTATCAACATACAGCTGGTTATATGATGTACCGGCAGGCTGGGACACTATCAACATACAGCTGGTTATACGATGTACCGGCAGGCTGGGACACTATCAACATACAGCTGGTTATATGATGTACCGGCAGGCTGGGACACTATCAACATACAGCTGGTTATATGATGTACCGGCAGGCTGGGACACTATCAACATACCGCTGGTTATATGATGTACCGGCAGGCTGGGACACTATCAACATACAGCTGGTTATATGATGCACCGGCAGGCTGGGACACTATCAACATACAGCTGGTTATATGATGTACTGGCAGGCTGGGACACTATCAACATACAGCTGGTTATACGCTGTACCGGCAGGCTGGGACACTATCAACATACAGCTGGTTATATGATGTACCGGCAGGCTGGGACACTATCAACATACAGCTGGTTATACGCTGTACCGGCAGGCTGGGACACTATCAACATACAGCTGGTTATATGATGTACCGGCAGGCTGGGACACTATCAACATACAGCTGGTTATACGATGTACCGGCAGGCTGGGACACTATCAACATACAGCTGGTTATACGCTGTACCGGCAGGCTGGGTCACTATCAACATACAGCTGGTTATATGATGTACCGGCAGGCTGGGACACTATCAACATACAGCTGGTTATACGCTGTACCGGCAGGCTGGGACACTATCAACATACAGCTGGTTATATGATGTACCGGCAGGCTGGGACACTATCAACATACAGCTGGTTATATGATGTACCGGCAGGCTGGGACACTATCAACATACAGCTGGTTATACGATGTACCGGCAGGCTGGGACACTATCAACATACAGCTGGTTATACGCTGTACCGGCAGGCTGGGACACTATCAACATACAGCTGGTTATATGATGTACCGGCAGGCTGGGACACTATCAACATACAGCTGGTTATATGATGTACCGGCAGGCTGGGACACTATCAACATACAGCTGGTTATATGATGTACCGGCAGGCTGGGACACTATCAACATACAGCTGGTTATATGATGCACCGGCAGGCTGGGACACTATCAACATACAGCTGGTTATACGCTGTACCGGCAGGCTGGGACACTATCAACATACAGCTGGTTATATAATGTACCGGCAGGCTGGGACACTATCAACATACAGCTGGTTATATGATGTACCGGCAGGCTGGGACACTATCAACATACAGCTGGTTATACGCTGTACCGGCAGGCTGGGACACTATCAACATACAGCTGGTTATATAATGTACCGGCAGGCTGGGACACTATCAACATACAACTGGTTATATGATGTACCGGCAGGCTGGGACACTATCAACATACAGCTGGTTATACGCTGTACCGGCAGGCTGGGACACTATCAACATACAGCTGGTTATATGATGTACCGGCAGGCTGGGACACTATCAACATACAGCTGGTTATACGCTGTACCGGCAGGCTGGGACACTATCAACATACAGCTGGTTATACGATGTACCGGCAGGCTGGGACACTATCAACATACAGCTGGTTATACGATGTACCGGCAGGCTGGGACACTATCAACATACAGCTGGTTATACGCTGTACAGGCAGGCTGGGACACTATCAACATACAGCTGGTTATACGATGTACCGGCAGGCTGGGACACTATCAACATACAGCTGGTTATACGATGTACCGGCAGGCTGGGACACTATCAACATACAGCTGGTTATACGCTGTACCGGCAGGCTGGGACACTATCAACATACAGCTGGTTATACGATGTACCGGCAGGCTGGGACACTATCAACATACAGCTGGTTATACGCTGTACCGGCAGGCTGGGACACTATCAACATACAGCTGGTTATATGATGTACCGGCAGGCTGGGACACTATCAACATACAGCTGGTTATATGATGCACCGGCAGGCTGGGACACTATCAACATACAGCTGGTTATACGCTGTACCGGCAGGCTGGGACACTATCAACATACAGCTGGTTATATAATGTACCGGCAGGCTGGGACACTATCAACATACAGCTGGTTATATGATGTACCGGCAGGCTGGGACACTATCAACATACAGCTGGTTATACGCTGTACCGGCAGGCTGGGACACTATCAACATACAGCTGGTTATATAATGTACCGGCAGGCTGGGACACTATCAACATACAGCTGGTTATATAATGTACCGGCAGGCTGGGACACTATCAACATACAGCTGGTTATATGATGTACCGGCAGGCTGGGACACTATCAACATACAGCTGGTTATACGCTGTACCGGCAGGCTGGGACACTATCAACATACAGCTGGTTATATGATGTACCGGCAGGCTGGGACACTATCAACATACAGCTGGTTATATGATGTACCGGCAGGCTGGGACACTATCAACATACAGCTGGTTATACGCTGTACCGGCAGGCTGGGACACTATCAACATACAGCTGGTTATACGATGTACCGGCAGGCTGGGACACTATCAACATACAGCTGGTTATACGATGTACCGGCAGGCTGGGACACTATCAACATACAGCTGGTTATATAATGTACCGGCAGGCTGGGACACTATCAACATACAACTGGTTATATGATGTACCGGCAGGCTGGGACACTATCAACATACAGCTGGTTATACGCTGTACCGGCAGGCTGGGACACTATCAACATACAGCTGGTTATATGATGTACCGGCAGGCTGGGACACTATCAACATACAGCTGGTTATACGCTGTACCGGCAGGCTGGGACACTATCAACATACAGCTGGTTATACGATGTACCGGCAGGCTGGGACACTATCAACATACAGCTGGTTATATGATGTACCGGCAGGCTGGGACACTATCAACATACAGCTGGTTATACGATAGAACAGCGGCGTCTGATAAGACAATAACAGCTGGTGCACGATGTCTAAGGAAGTCTCAAGCTATTGCTCACCGGAGGTAGAGTGTCTCATGATAAGCTGTAAGACCACACTATCTTCCTAGAGAGTTTTCATCTGTATTTTTCGTAGCTGTTTACATTCCACCACAGTCAGAAGATGGAAATAAGACAGCACTGAATGAGCTGTATTCCGCCATAAGCAAACAAGAAAATGCTCACCCTGTGGAGGCGCTCCTAGTAGCCGGGGACTTTAATGCGGGGAAACTTAAATCCGTTTTACCAAATTTCTATCAGCATGTTAAATGTGCAACCAGAGGGAAAAAAAACACTGGACCACCTTTACTCCACACACATAGCTCTCCCTCGCCCTCCATTTGGCAAATCTGACCATAATTCTATCCTCTTGACACAAGCCTACCAGAAGAGCTAAACTATTTCTATGCTCACTTTGACGCAAATAACACTAAAACATGCATAAGAACACCAGCTGTTCTGGAAGACTGTGTGATCACGCTCTAAACACCTTCCTTTGCAACTGGATCCTGGACTTCCTGACAGGCCTCCCACAGGTGGTAAGGGTAGGTAACAACACATCCGCCAGGCTGATACTCAACACAGGGGCCCCTCAGGGGTGCGTGCTCAGCCTCCTCCTGTACTCCCTGTTCACTCATGACTGCACGTCCCGGCACGACTCCAACACCATCATTAAGTTTGCTGATGCCACAACAGTGGTAGGCCTGATCACCGACAACGATGAGACAACCTGTAGGGAGGAGGTCAGGGACCTGGCCGTGTGGTGCCAGGACAACAACCCCTCCCTCAACGTGATCAAGACAAAGGAGATGATTGTGGACTGTAGGACAAAGAGGACAGAGCATGCCCCCATTCTCATCGACGGGGCTGCAGTGGAGCAGGTTGAGAGCTTCAAGTTCCTTGGCGTCCACATCTCCTACAAACTAACATTGTCCAAGCACACCAAGACAATTGTGAAGAGGGCACGACAAAACCTATTCCCCCTCAGGAGACTGAAAAGATTTGGCATGGGTCCTCAGATCCTCAAAAGATTCTACAGCTGCATCACTGCCTGGTATGGCAACTGCTTGGCCTCCGACAACAAGACACTACAGAGGGTTGTGCAAATGGCCCAGTTCATCACTGGGGCCAAGCTTCCTGCCATCCAGGACCTCTGTACCAAGCGGTGTCAGAGGAAGGCCCTAAAAATTGTCAACGACTCCAGCCACCCTAGTCATAGACTGTTCTCTCTGCTACCGCACGGCAAGCAGTACCGGATTACCAAGTCTAGGTCCAAGAGGCTTCTGAACAGCTTCTACCCCCAAGCCATAAGACTCCTGAACATCTAATCAAATGGCTACTCAGACTTTTTGCAAGGCCCATTACGCTGCTGCAACTCTCTGTTATTATCTATGCATAGTCACTTTAATAACTTTAATACATATTACCTCAATTACCTTGACTAATCGGTGCCCCCGCACATTGACTCTGTACCGGTACCCCCTGTATTTAGCCTTGCTATTGTTATTTTACTGCTGCTCTTTAATTATTTGTTACTTTTATTTCTTATTTATTTGAGGTATTTTTCATAAAGCTGCATTGTTGGTTAAAGTCTTGTAATTAAAGCATTTCACTGTAAGGTCTACATCTGTTGTATTCGGCGCAATGTGACAAAAATTATTTGATTTGATTTTCATCGCAAGACTGATTGATCACATGTATGTTGCAATACTGGTGAATACTGAAGCCTAGTGAGAGTGATTTATGATGTCATAGTTAACCAAGTCAAGTGAGATTTATCACTTGTATGGTGCGGCATTAACTCAAAGATACTAGATTGTTTTCCCACAGTTCTGATGCATGTCTATTCCCATCCTGTGTTGTGATCTCTTATTCTGTAACCAGCGGTGATGTGTAAAGTCAGGTATTCGTCCAAAATGGCAACCCATTCCCTATATAGTGCACTACTTTTGACCAGAACTCAATGGGTCCCGGTGAAAAGTAGTGCACTATAAAGGGAATAGGGTACCATTTAGGATGCGCATTGATCTTTTTCCATCTTCATGGGTTCTTGGTCTTCCTCCATGATGTGTAACAGAAAGAGCCAGTCATGGTGTTTCTGATAGCATCTAACTGTGAGTCATGTCATAGTTTAGGACCTGGCTGGCTGACTCGATGATTGATTGTTTTCAATCGTGCCTCAAAGACTGAAATAACTTCAGGTGAATTCAACTCTTTACTACTGGGCAGCAGGTAACCTGGCGGTTAAGAGCATTAGGCCAGTAACTGTAAGGTTGCTGGTTTGAATCCCTGAGTCGACTATGTGGAAAATCTGCCAATGTGCCCTTGAGCAATGCACTTGTACATATTTGCTCCTGTAAGTCGCTCTGGATAAAAGCATCTGCTAAAATGTGGACCTGAGTTGTCGGATTAAGAAATAATGCATTTTGGACTGAGACTGCATTGGTCCAAGATGCGGGGTGCTAACATTGCTCTCACATGAGTTAGGCCTACTTGTTGATGTCATTGATGGTTATGGTCATTTATGACATGGTTATAATATTTCCTAAATTAAGTAGGCAAGTAAGTAGTACCAGGTGATCCATGTATATTGTTGACATACATTATCACATGATGATGTGAATGTAGAGAAGCAATAGTACCCAATCAATAACACAATGTAAGTTAATGGGATGGTTCACCCAAATTACAAAACACAATGTACTGTAGGTTAATGCCCTATATTGATCTGTGGACGAACAAAAGCAACTCATCTTCATTCCATACTTCCGTGAATGATGATAAACTTGACAGTGAATATTAAAAAGTATATTTGTTGTCACCTGCCTATTTAATTTGACCTGCCTGTTTAATTGTCTTTTACCTGCCTATTTAATTGTCTTTTACCTGCCTATTTACTTGTCTTTTACCTGCCTATTTAATTGGTTTTACCTGCCTATTTAATTGGTTTTACCTGCCTATTTAATTGTCTTTTACCTGCCTATTTAATTGTCTTCTACCTGCCTATTTAATTGGTTTACATACAGTTTGAAAAGCAGGACAGTCAGTCTGTGAAAGTGAATTCTTCCTGTGTACTCGCTAATGGTCAGATAGTGTCTGTGCATTGCCATATGTGTACACTGCTACAGTACACACGGTCACCTATACAGATGCATTATAGCATATAATGCTAATTATTAATTAATTCTAAGAATTTTATTATAGCATAATGTGTCATATATATATATGTCATATATATAGCATAATATTGCATAATATTGTAGCAAAATGTGTGATATATATATATATATATATATATATATATATATATATATGTTACTGATACAGTATAATATATATATATATATCAGTAACACTTTATTTGGATAGTCTGTAGACTATCAGTAACATTTCAACTATCTACTAACCCTAACCCTAACTCTAACCCTTATCCTAAACTTAAACTTAACCCTTACCCGTTATTCTAAACCTACCCTTAGCAATCAGTTGCTTATCAACAGATAGTTTTTTGATAGCGTGACCATTTGTAGAGCATCTACAGATGGACTATCTAGACACCTGCTTATGGAACGACAAAAAACAGCCACCAGACAATTATTCCGTCTCCACCAAATGTTACAGTTGGCACTATACATTGGGGAAGGCAGCATTCTCCTGGCATTCACCAAACCCAGATTCGGCCGTTGGACTGCCAGATGGTGAAGCGTGATTTGTCAATCCAGAGAATGCATTTCCACTGCTCCAGAGTCCAATCGGGCCGCGCTTCACACAACTCCAGCCGACGCTTGGCATTGCCCATGGTGATCTTAGGCTTGAGTGAGGCTGCTCAGCCATTGAAACACATTTCATGAAGCTCCTGACGAAGAGTTATTGTGCTGACCTTGGAACTCGGTAGTCAGTGTTTCAACCGAGGACAGACGATTTTTTTCAGCACTTGGCGTTCCTATTCTGTCAGCTTGTGTGGGTTACCATTTCGCGGCTGAGCCGTTGTCGCTTCTAGACGTTTCCACTTCACGATAACAGCACTTACAGTTGACTGGGGCAGCTTTAGCAGGGCAGACATTTGATGAACTGACTTATTGGAAAGTTGGCAGCCTATGACGGTGCCATGTTGAAAGTAACTGAGCTCTTCAGTAAGGCCATTCTATTGCCAGTGTTTGTCTATGGATATTGCATGGCTGTGTGCTCGATTGTATACACCTGTCAGCAATGGGTGTGGCTGAAATAGCCAAATTCACTAATTTGAAGGGGTGTCCACATACATTTGTATATATAATGTATATCATAGATTGTATAATTATAGTATATAGCATTATATATTCCTGTATATTGATGGACATCTTTAATTACTAATCACTGAATCAGTCTGACAGTGACTTTGGTATAAAGAATGTCCCATTCACACTCAGAACAGAGCTGACCTGCCTCAGTTTAGATCACTGTTTTTTCTCCATTCAAGGTTTCATCTAACCTGTAATGAAGACAGCTGTGACGTGTGTTGCTTTCTGTTCTCCAGCAAGGTGCCAGGCCATCATCTGTACGACTACACCGGCATGTAGGATAGATAGGTCCGCAACAGTATGCTGTCTTCATCAGGCAAGCCATGGATATAGCTAGGAAGGTTTTCTAAATATAGAAGGCCCCCCTTCTTGATATTAGTGGTTAGTAGTTCATGTTTCTCAGTATACTCATTCTGTCAAACAATTTATTTATTTTTTCGCACAATTTATTAACATTTTATAATAGTTCACAATCCTCAATCATTTAATATACACATTTACATCTGTCACAGGAAATCCAAGTCATGCCCTGTCATATATTATAGTTTCTACCTATTTACATATGTTACACGTAGGACTCTGCCTGCATACTGCTTCATCTTCATCGCTGAGTGTAAGAGGCGGTTTTATACCAACACCTAGACTGAAATGAGATTTTAATATTTGTCCTCATTTGCTTTGACACAATACACCTTGGTCAGCGTTGTACAGCACCAGGCAGTCATCCATCCACACAGAGCAGAGTCGCATTCAGTTGGGCGCAAGGTTACAGAACAATCAGAAATATATCACATCTAACAAACATCATTCTCTGTCATGTAGAAGGGTGTGAGCTCTATACAAGACATGTCTATCTGTGAGGTTTGCAACGTTGTGCCCTCCTGAATGAGATACACTGCTGCTCCGTGTCAGCCATCTTGGTTTAGCACAGTCACCCCCCCCGTCCGTCCGTCCGTCCATCCAGCTCAATGGCAGCCGCAGCTTCCTGCCACCATGTCATCATACTGCTTCAGCACCACATTCTCGTCATCATCAAAATACAGCAGGTTGATAGAGAAGAGCTTGTCTGGCGCGCAACACGGCGTTTCAATGCCTTTAGTCAGCTTCAGAGCGTTGATGATAGACTGGACGGTGGCGTGGTTAGTGGGTCTCATGTTCTGGCCCAGGGGGAAAGGGCAGGAGCCCTTACAGTGGTAGGCATTGTAACCCCGAGGCGACACGATCCACCCGGACCAGCCGATCTCCTCGAAGTCCACATAGAGTGGCAGGCGCTGGCACGTCATCTTCTCTACGTCCTCGTCATAGTCCAGGGAGCGGGCGCTACGGTGGAAGCCTGGGGTGTTGGGGAGGTTGGACAGGCCAGGGACAGCTGGGGTCTCATTGGGATCTGGATAGGGGAAATGTGGTTCCGTTAGAACTGAATACACTCTCAATTAAGATGATTTACTATTAAGGTTCAACAGAAAAAATAGAGTAGCAATACTGATAAAAGTACAAATAAACGATGATGTATTATGACAGAGACCACCATGTTGTGTTAATACACCAGTAATACAGTAATAAGACATTAATAATAACTTGATTGTGTGTTAGGCTACCTTTGACTGTATTATCCAGAGCGGCTGCACGGCGGCCATCGTCAGTGAACAGCACCAGCATGGGCTGCTTGCTTTTATGGTGGTTACGGCCTGAAGAAAAACGCACCACCTTCTCATCCATCTGGCTTCCTCCCAGGGTCTGCACTGTGACCAGAAGACCCAGGTTATTGCTCTCAACAGCCATCCAGGAACGCACCTTTATAGGGAGAGAGTTATTTTGGGTTAGGGGTGGATGGATGGATGGATGGATGGATGGATGGATGGATGGATGGATGGATGGATGGATGGATGGATGGATGGATGGGTGGGTGGGTGGGTGGATGGATGGTGGATGGATGGATGGATGGATGGATGGATGGATGGATGGATGGATGGATGGATGGATGGATGGGTGGATGGATGGTGGATGGATGAATTTATGGATGAATGGATGGATGACATACTTACAGCTTGTGTAATGGTGAACACTTCCCAGCCAGTGGAGGGGACAGGGATCAGCCTGGAAGACAGCAGCTTCTTTCCCTGAGTAATGTTCATTTTGCTGCTATCCAGAAGCTGGTAGACACTGACCTATAGGGAATGAATGGATTGATCATTAGCTTTGAGTAGCTTACTTTTGAGGAGTTAAAGGACAGTTGAGCCTCTGCATGTCTGCCTATATATATATATATATATATAAATGGGTCACATTGAGTTTTATACCTGACAGAAGTGATATCTATTGAATGTTGCAGAAACCTGAGGGCGCAGCTTGAAGAGATGGAGTTCCGCGGTTAGAACCTTCTCACTACTGGCCACCATGGACAAGTTGAACAGGAACTCAATTTGTTCACTGTGCACTGTGTGCGGGAAGGATAATACTTATTGTCAAAATAAGTACGCAAAAGTGCCCCGATAAGACTAAAAATGTGAGCCTAATACGTGCGTAATATCATGCGTAAAATACTCATTATTTGTAAACATTGCATAAGGTGAATCATAGGACTGGCGGGTGCAATAGCGATACAGGTACAGGTCTAACCTAATATAACTGATCTATCGACAGGGTCAAGGTTAAAATATCTAAATATTACGTTTGTCGAAGAAGCTGCGTACTGTATTCCCCTCCAGAATGTAGGGGTCCTTGGTAACTCCGTCCACATCTGCGACAGTGTTGTACAGGTCGACCATGTACTGAGGCGGCTGCTTGTCGCCCCGTAGGTGAGGAGCATCCTGCATCCCAAACACCTCCAGCAGCCTCTTGATAGCTGCAGAACGCACTTCTTCAGACTCGTTCTCCACGGAAAAGTGTCTTTCCAAATCATTTAGTGATGATCTTGCAGTAGCCATGCTCACTAACGTGGCAATGGCAGTGATCATAGCAACAGGTAACATCTCAGAGATAAAGTAATGGTACATGGTTCTTGTTGTGGGTCCTTGGAGCATCTATGTCTTGTTCTCTAGCATGCAGTAGAAGTCCGAAGTTGGAGTGACTGGAGAGCTTTGGAAGCTTCAGGTTTTATATCAAATGCTACAGCATTGGCTACGGTGTCGCTAAACCCTCGGACAACAGCCATAAACGATGCTATTTAGTCGCAAATGCAAATCAACAATCAGCGAATGTAAAGCAAGGCTAATGGTATGGTTAACAAGGTGTGAACAGATTGTAGATTTAATTGAAACGGTATTCTCAACATCTAACGAGAAAATTGCAATTGAACAACTTTTCCTTTGGATAATAACTCGTGACTAATATATTAGATATATAATATCACTACAAAATATTTTCATGGTATTTAGGGACAAATTAAAGCTTTCAATCGTATAGAAAATATCGAGAAAATGGTCAAACCTCTCTGAGGACAGCACAGCCAAGGATGTTTGCTCACCGTAGGAGGTTAACCGCCTTATAATGGATCCATTAATTTCGACAAATGGGTAATTTGGCAACGACACCTACTTCTATAAACAGAAAGGGAAGTCTTCCTAGTTGGGGATGTTCCCATTTGAATCATATCTAGAGGCTTCATCACACCTGGTCAAATACAGCCCCAACTGTTATGGTCCCTATACTCCAGTTACAATCATTGAACCCATCTCGAAATATACAAATGTGTCATTTAATTGGTGTGGATAAAATGAGGTTTAGGTGTACTCTCGTGGATTTAAGGGATACATTACAGTGGACTGTTTTCATTCTAACATGCAATTACGCGTTTTTATATCCGGCCTGGAGCATTCTTGTAAAATATCTTGAATTAACTTTTTTTTATATTGCCAATCTTGTGTGGCAATCGAATGAGTTGTGTTGCAATCATGTAGTCTCACATGTTCAGCCTTTATCAACTTTTCAAATCCTCTCTTTTTTATACATATGCTCTATTTACGCAACACACCTTCATACAAACAGCACAATTCATACATAGTATTATCAATGTATTACCTACGTAACGTATTTATAATTTATCACGAATGAGAGTTAGGATATAAGAAGCTACAATGTGAATATTTACGCATCAACGACTTTTGTGCATTTTAGGTGTCTTTCATTTCATTACGATTGGCTTTTTAGTAAATTGTGAGAAATTCACAGTCCTTTTAAGATGACGAATGTGTAACCACTTGGGTGGCAGCAAACAACAAAATACCTTTCAAGACACTCGTACCTTGCACTCTCTAAAGAGAAGCCCTTCAAAAAATATGTTCTATCGCTTATTTACTACATATGACACGTAATCCCTAAAGCCATAACATTTCTTGAGGAAAAAAAGAGAGCCCATGTTACAAACTGAACCCGTTGTTTTACGCAACTATTTACACACGTGTGCCCCTTCAAACAGAGATTGTCCGAATGTTTCCTTCAGATCACTATTTAAATGGCTCGATTACAGTTTTGTTATATTATGTTTAATCCCTAACTATTGTCATTTTAAAAGTTCTAAATTAGCATTTTGGAATGCTGCACAATATGGATTCCATAGGCATGACAATGAGCAATGTGAATTGTGAGTTAGTACAGTCAAGCATTTGTTGAAGAGATAAGTAGTTTGTGTCATTGATTTTCCGGGTTTTAAAATAATAATTTAAAAATCAACTTTATTTAACCAGGTAGGCCAGTTGAGAACAAGTTCTCATTTACAACTGCGACCTGGCCAAGATAAAGCAAAGCAGTTCTCATTTACAACTGCGACCTGGCCAAGATAAAGCAAAGCAGTTCTCATTTACAACTGCGACCTGGACAAGATAAAGCAAAGCAGTTCTCATTTACAACTGCGACCTGGCCAAGATAAAGCAAAGCAGTTCTCATTTACAACTGCGACCTGGCCAAGATAAAGCAAAGCAGTTCTCATTTACAACTGCGACCTGGCCCAGATAAAGCAAAGCAGTTCGATACACTGATGCCTGATAACCAGTTGATTCATGGTTTTGGAATACATTTTATCTACAAAATAATTTTTGACATTTAACACAAGAATAGCATCAGCAAAGTGTTGCATTCAGAGACATCTGGTAGCTGTGGAAGTATAGTACTAACAATTGACTCAACGTAGGCCTAGACTGAAGCTTAGAAACAGGTAGAGCTGAAGGTCCTAAAACAAGTCGAAAATCTTAACCACAAAGATACCACATGTATATCAGACAGGACTGGTATATGTATAAGTCCAGATGGTAAAACTCCATTTGGCTCATCAAAGTGGTACTGCAGCCATATAAATACATTTCTACAGGAGTTGTTTCTGAACCGGATGTTACAGACTTCTGCAAGACAGTCATAGGGGGTGGTGGTGTGTGTATTCTCTAGTAGAGGACTGGGGATGGTGGTGAGTGTATTCTCTAGTAGAGGACTGGGGATGGTGGTGTGTGTATTCTCTAGTAGAGGACTGGGGGTGGTGGTGTGTGTATTCTCTAGTAGAGGACTGGGGATGGTGGTGTGTGTATTCTCTAGTAGAGGACATAATATAGAGGACTGGGGATGGTGGTGTGTGTATTCTCTAGTAGAGGACATAATATAGAGGACTGGGGATGGTGGTGAGTGTATTCTCTAGTAGAGGACTGGGGATGGTGGTGTGTGTATTCTCTAGTAGAGGACATAATATAGAGGACTGGGGATGGTGGTGAGTGTATTCTCTAGTAGAGGACTGGGGATGGTGCTGAGTGTATTCTTTAGTAGAGGACTGGGGATGGTGGTGTGTGTATTCTCTAGTAGAGGACATAATATAGAGGACTGGGGATGGTGGTGTGTGTATTCTCTAGTAGAGGGCTGGGGATGGTGGTGTGTGTATTCTCTAGTAGAGGACTGGGGATGGTGGTGTGTGTATTCACTGGTAGAGGACATAATATAGAGGACTGGGGATGGTGGTGAGTGTATTCTCTAGTAGAGGACTGGGGATGATGGTGTGTGTATTCTCTAGTAGAGGACATAATATAGAGGACTGGGGATGGTGGTGTGTGTATTCTCTAGTAGAGGACTGGGGATGGTGGTGTGTGTATTCTCTAGTAGAGGACATAATATAGAGGACTGGGGATGGTGCTGAGTGTATTCTCTAGTAGAGGACTGGGGATGGTGGTGAGTGTATTTTCTAGTAGAGGACTGGGGATGGTGGTGTGTGTATTCTCTAGTAGAGGACTGGGGATGGTGGTGAGTGTATTTTCTAGTAGAGGACTGGGGATGGTGGTGTGTGTATTCTCTAGTAGAGGACTGGTTCAGGACTGGCAGAGACAGGAGGAGCTGGAGAAGACTGTGCTGATCTTGCCATGCTGGTTGAGGAATATGTGGCTGTCGTAGCCCAGAGGGACACAAGATTTAGTGGGTCTCTCAGCCCAAAGATGGCATACTTCTGAATCAGAGGGGCTCCTGCAATACAGAGTGAAACAAGGTTATAAGAAGGTGAAGTGCTGTTGTGAAAAACCATGCATTTAATCCATAACCAAATATATCCCAGAGACATCTAGGTCTGTGTTTTGCTGCACGATATCCAAGAGTAAAACACATTTCTCAAACATACACTTTCACATCAATCCTGTTCACCAGAAAAAAATATAGGTTTCTACGCAATATAAGCCTATCACTATAATATATGCAACAATCACAAACTGAGGACACTTGGAGGGAGTGTGAAGAAGAAACCAAACCAAACAAGTGGTATTTAAACAACAACAGCCTAACTTTATGGGTGTAGCAAAGTGTTAGAGCTAACAGCTAGCAGGCAGTTGTTATGAGAGAGGAGATGCGAGGCAGGAGGAGGCGAGCTGGGGAACTGCAGGGAGGAAGAGGAGGAGGAGAGCTGGGGAACTGCAGGGAGGAAGAGGAGGAGGAGAGCTGGGGAACTGCAGGGAGGAAGAGGAGGAGGAGAGGAGAACTGGGGTACTGAAGGGAGGAAGAGGAGGAGGAGAGGAGAACTGGGGTGCTGCAGGGAGGAAGAGGAGGAGAGGAGAGCTTGGGTGCTGCAGGGAGGAAGAGGAGGAGAGGAGAGCTGGGGTACTGAAGGGAGGAAGAGGAGGAGGAGGAGAGGAGAGCTGGGTACTGAAGGGAGGAAGAGGAAGAGGAGGAGAGGAGAGCTGGGGAACTGCAGGGAGGAAGAGGAGGAGGAGAGGAGAACTGGGGTACTGAAGGGAGGAAGAGGAGGAGGAGAGGAGAACTGGGGTACTGAAGGGAGGAAAGGAGGAGGAGGAGAGCTAGGGTGCTGCAGGGAGGAAGAGGAGGAGAGGAGAGCTGGGGTGCTGCAGGGAGGAAGAGGAGGAGAGGAGAGCTGGGGTACTGCAGGGAGGAAGAGGAGGAGGAGAGGAGAACTGGGGTACTGAAGGCAGGAAGAGGAGGAGGAGAGGAGAACTGGGGTACTGAAGGGAGGAAGAGGAGGAGGAGGAGAGCTAGGGTGCTGCAGGGAGGAAGAGGAGGAGAGGAGAGCTGGGGTGCTGCAGGGAGGAAGAGGAGGAGGAGAGCTGGGGTACTGCAGGGAGGAAGAGGAGGAGAGAGGAGAACTGGGGTGCTGCAGGGAGGAAGAGGAGGAGGAGAGCTGGGGTACTGTAAGAAGGAAGGGTGGGAAGGAGCAGCTGTGTTCTAGTGGACCTGAGAAGACAGGGGTATCCTGCGGTGCAGCCTCCCAAACATCTGCCCACAACTATTTCCTGTTGAGACATTAGCAACACAGAGAAAAGGCCATCTATTATCTACTTCACTTGCTTTGGAAATGTTAACATATGTCTCCCATGCCAATAAAGCCCCTTGAATAGAATTGAAAAGTCCATCAGCAATCAGCTCACCACAGGCCGGCCCACCAGCAGGGAAATCTACTAAACGTGATTGGACACCAGCAGGGAGATCTACTAAACGTGATTGGACACCAGCAGGGTCCATTTGTGTTTGCTCTCCTCACACCTTTGTGAGAGTGGGTGGCAGACAGCTTTATATGCATAAACACTCAGACAGACACAGGAGTTAGATGAGTTAAATACTCTAACGACATGTGGCTGTCTTTCTTCTCTTTCTACGTTCACATTTAACAAAAAAAATATATTTATTTGATTTATTTGAACCTTTATTTAACTAGGAAACTCAGTTAAGAACTAAGAACAAATTCTTATTTACAATGGCGGCCGACCCCGTTCAAACCCGGACGACGCTGGGCCAATTCTGCACTGCCCTATGGGACTCCCAATCACAGCCAGATGTGATACAGCCTGGATTCAAACTAGGGACTGTAGTGCCGCCTCTTGCACTGAGATGTAGTGCCTTTAGACTGCTGCGCCACTCGGGAGCCCTCAAATTGTATTTGTCACATGCGCAGAATAAAACACATGACAGTGAAATGCTTACTTACAAACCAATAACTAACAATGCAGTTAAGAAAAATAAGTGTTTGGTAAAAAATAGATAAAAAATTTCAATAATAAATAGTTAAAGAGCAGCAGTAAAATAACAGTAACGAGGTAGCGGTACAGAGTCAATGTGGAGGCTATATACAGGGGGTACCGGTACAGAGTCAATGTGGAGGCTATATACAGGGGGTACTGGTACAGAGTCAATGTGGAGGCTATATACAGGTGTACTGGTACAGAGTCAATGTGGAGACTATATACAGGTGGTACCGGTACAGAGTCAATGTGGAGGCTATATACAGGGGGTACTGGTACAGAGTCAATGTGGAGGCTATATACAGGTGTACTGGTACAGAGTCAATGTGGAGGCTATATACAGGGGGTACTGGTACAGAGTCAATATGGAGGCTATATACAGGGGGTACTGGTATAGAGTCAATGTGGAGGCTATATACAGGGGGTACTGGTACAGAGTCAATATGGAGGCTATATACAGGGGGTACCGGTACAGAGTCAATGTACAGAGTCAATGTCAATGGGGAGAGACTATATACAGGGTGGTACCAGTACAGAGTCAATGTGGAGGCTATATACAGGGGGTACCGGTACAGAGTCAATGTGGAGGCTATATACAGGGGGTACTGGTACAGAGTAAGAGGTCATTTGTACATGTAGGTAGTGGTAAAGTGACTATCCATAGATAATAAACAGGTTAGTTGAGGTAATATGTACATGTAGGTAGAGGTAAAGTGACTATGCATAGATAATAAACAGGTTAGTTGAGGTAATATGTACATGTAGGTAGAGGTAAAGTGACTATGCATAGATAATAAACAGACAGTAGCAGCAGTGTAAAAGAGGGGGTGGGGACAATGCAAATAGTCTCGGTTTCTATTTGATTAGCTGTTCAGGAGTCTTCTGGCTTGGGGGCGGGGGGGGGGGAGGGGCGGGGTCAGAAGAAGCTGTTCAGAAGTCTTCTGGCTTGGGGGCGGGGGGTAGAAGCTGTTCAGAAGCCTCTTGGACCTCTTGGACTTGCCGTTCTGGTCCTGCTTGCTGTGGTTGGTGGTTGGAGTCTTTGACCATTTTTAGGGCACTCCAGCGTAACATCTATAGAAAGGAATATTACATTTTACTTCAACAAGTTGTAGGTTTAACACTCTTGTTCTCTTTTCTCTTGACGATATGTGTAACCATGAGTAATGTTTTTATTTCATTTTCTCCTAAACCAAGACATAGTCTGTTTAAATCCCTCCAGTCGGACATCATAAAGACAGTGATTACAATAATTTCTATATCCAACCAAACTCACTGAAGTCATGGCCAGTATATACAATATCTCCCTGCCAAGAAGACTGTGTGATAAAGCCATTCCAACATTCAGTTCATCCTGTGTTGGTTTATGTGTATAAAGATAACACAACACCTAACCTTGTCAACCTACAGCGTTTCACGCCTGCTGTATCTCTCTGTCTGTGTGGTGCCAAACAGTGGGGAGTGGATGTGCAGGGGAAATGGATCTATAAGCTTTGACTTCCAGATGGAATCTCTAACTTCCTCTACTTTCTTATCACTCATATGAATTAGATCAGGCTAGGGGCTGGATTGAACTGTAGCGCCCGAAGATCTGCAATTGTAGAGCGCTTGAAATTTAAAGGTGATTTCCAATTGAGCTGACATAGACAGCGTTTACCACGAATGGATCCTCCCCAAACCTCCCCAAACATGGAAACATTGTCTTTATATGTAATGCTGATCTTTTGAGCTACTGATTCAATTCAGCCCTGGAGCTAATTATAGTCCTTTAGCCCGGGTCTTTCAAGTTTATTATTCAAATTAGGGCAAAGTAGAGAGAAGAAAAATATGTTCTCAGGGAGGCAACGGATAAGAGAAAATAGTGGCGGTTTTACTGGGTTTTCTCTTTGCTATTTTTGGAGATCGTTATTAAAATGATCCAAGATTCAGAGAGGTAGAAACACAGGACACCGTCTGCAACGTGAGCTCACCATGAGTTTCTCCTCTTTGACTCCGTCGTCACCGTAGACTATTTTATAGTAGAACTCCATGTAAGGAACTCTGAAGGACCCCTCCTTCAGATCACAAGTCTCCACTGTCTGGACCAGGTCCACCTTGTTAGGGTTCTCCACCAAGGGCAGAGTCAAACTCAGTGGGCACCCAGGAGAACCCATCTGAGAAAGATACATTATAATATAACAATATATCATATCTGCACTTTTGGCAGATGCTTTTATCCAAAGCGACTTGCTGTCATGCATGCATACATTTTACGTATGGTGGTGCTGGGGAATTATGTATTCAATTAGGATGTTATTAATTATTACATTATTATGGCTGATTATAACCAGTGACATTATGGCTGATTATAACCAGTGACATTATGGCTGCTTATGACCAGTGACATTATGGTTGTGTAAGGAGGTCTGTGTATAGCTTGTGTAGAGGAGTCAGGCGCAGGACAGCAGATATGAGTAAATAAAAGTAATTTACTCAAAAATAGACTAAATACAATACAATAAAGCGAGACCACATAACGAACCATATTACATACAAACAATTACTCACAAACAAACATGGGGGAAGAGAGGGTTAAATAATGAACAAGTAATTGGGGGTTTGAAACCTGGTGTGTAAGACAAAGACAAAATAAAATGGAAAATGAAAAGTGGATCGGCGATGGAAGGCTAGTGACGTCGACCGCCGCACGAACAAGGAGAGGGACCGACTTCGGTGGAAGTCGTGACAGGTTGCTTATGACCAGTGACTTTATGGCTGCTTATGACCAGTGACTTTATGGCTACTTATGACCAGTGACTTTATGGCTGCTTATGACCAGTGACTTTATGGCTGCTTATGACCAGTGACTTTATGGCTGCTTATGACCAGTGACTTTATGGCTGCTTATGACCAGTGACTTTATGGCTGCTTATGTGACATTCTGAACATGATCATGTATCATGACACTCAGTTGGCCTGTTTCGTGCACTTTGAGGTCATTCACATGACAAGACAATATTTTCTATTGGGCCCTATAGCCTCTGTAACTGGAAGGCTGCAAGTTCAAACCCCCGAGTTGACAAGGTACAAATCTGTCGTTCTGCCCCTGAACAGGCAGTTAACCTACTGTTCCTAGGCCGTCATTGAAAATAAGAATTTGTTCTTAACTGACTTGCCTGGTTAAATAAAGGTAAAATAAAAAATGTGAATAATGATTGATTGACATTAACTCAATGAACGATTGTTGAGACTGCAATAAGTTATATGACATAAATAAAATAGCAATTTATAACAAATGTATAACACATAAAATATAAATGATAATAAAATGTTCAGCTTCAGGCTACAGGTAAATGCATGAAAATTGTGACACTTTTGTGCGCACAGATGTTTTACGAATTTAACATTTTTAATCAAATCTCCCTTTGACATCAGTGCATGTTTAAACAAATAAACAAAATGTTTTTGTACACTCTTCCCAGATGTTTTGGGAAGGATACACACCTGGCGAACCTTTCGAACAGGAACAGCTTCCCACATCAATGACCGTCTCGTATGGCGTCTCAAAGAAGTACGTAATTAAGCACGCGAACCCAGACACATTGTGTCCGTCTGTTTTCACAATGACATTCCTCTATGACCTCCACCCCCAGGGGACCCTGGAACAGCAGCACACTGTCCCCCCTCACCCCGGTCGGCTCACAGTTATGGTTCACCCCGCAGGATGGAAACTGGCCAGAGGTCTCGGCACTGGTTGGAGTGGAAGGTTTCGCACACCCTCACTTTTAAAAAAGAAACAAAGACAAGCGACGTCGTTATTCTGAGACTAGTTTGCTATTTATATATAGATCTGGAACAAATATGTATGTTTCCGAATGTAATAGCAAATGTATTTGTTATTTATTTATAAAATTCCCAAATTAGTAGGGCTTTAATCTTTACTGACAGTGATGAATTCGGAGCGCTCTCTTGTGGTCATTTTAGGAACTGCTCACATACCTTCTTACTCCTGAGGTATTCCAGTATGGAGGAGTGTTTGGTCTGCTGGGATCTTCCAGCCTCGTGTGATGTCCTGCTGGAACACATAAAGTTATAGTGTTTCATTCTATACAGCGTTTCATTCTATATAGTGTTTCATTCTATATAGTGTTTCATTCTATACAGCTTTTCATTCTATGTAGTGTTTCATTCTATATAGTGCTTCATTTTAACAGCGTTACATTCTATATAGTGTTTCATTCTATATAATGTTTCATTCTATATAGTGTTTCATTCTATATAGTGTTTCATTCTATGTAGCGTTTCATTCTATATAGTGTTTCATTCTATATAGTGTTTCATTCTATATAGTGTTTCATTCTATACAGCTTTTCATTCTATATAGTGTTTCATTCTATATAGTGTTTCATTCTATATAGTGTTTCATTCTATACAGCTTTTCATTCAGTGTTTCTATATATTGTTTCATTCTATAGCTTTTAGTGTTTCATTCTAGTGTTTCATTTTAGTGTTTCATTCTATATAGTGTTTCATTCTATATAGTGTTTCATTCTATATAGTGTTTCACTCTATATAGTGTTTCATTTAGATGGTCAGTGTCCTCCCGGGTGTTGGACTCTATCCCAGGCCAGTCCTCCATGTCCCCAGATGGGCAGGGTCCTCCCAGGGACCAGTCCTCCATGTCCCCAGATGGGCAGGGTCCTCCCAGGGGTTTGTCTCTATCCCAGGCCAGTCCTCCATGTCCCCAGATGGGCAGGCTCCTCCCAGGGACCAGTCCTCCATGTCCCCAGATGGGCAGGGTCCTCCCAGGGACCAGTCCTCCATGTCCCCAGATGGGCAGGGTCCTCCCAGGGGTTTGACTCTGTCCCAGGCCAGTCCTCCATGGTCCTTCTGTAGCTCAGTTGGTAGAGCATGGTGCTTGTAATGCCAGAGTAGTGGGTTTGATCCCTGGGACCACCCATATGTAGAATGTATGCACACATGACTGTAAGTCGCTTTGGATAAAAGCGTCTGCTAAATGGCATATATATTATATTATATATATTATATATTATATTATTATGTCCCCAGATGGGCAGGGTCCTCCCAGGGACCAGTCCTCCATGTCCCCAGATGGGCAGGGTCCTCCCAGGGACCAGTCCTCCATGTCCCCAGATGGGCAGGGTCCTCCCAGGGACCAGTCCT
The DNA here is from genome assembly GCF_021184085.1 of Oncorhynchus gorbuscha. Classification (NCBI taxonomy): domain Eukaryota; kingdom Metazoa; phylum Chordata; class Actinopteri; order Salmoniformes; family Salmonidae; genus Oncorhynchus; species Oncorhynchus gorbuscha. The sequence continues at coordinate 43,496,384 of NC_060194.1, read as the reverse complement.
CCATGTCCCCAGATGGGCAGGATCCTCCCAGGGGTTTGACTCTGTCCCAGGCCAGTCCTCCATGTCCCCAGATGGGCAGGGTCTTCCCAGGGACCAGTCCTCCATGTCCCCAGATGGGCAGGGTCCTCCCAGGGACCAGTCCTCCATGTCTCCAGATGGGCAGGGTCCTCCCAGGGACCAGTCCTCCATGTCCCCAGATGGGCAGGGTCCTCCCAGGGACCAGTCCTCCATGTCCCCAGATGGGCAGGGTATTTAAATGATCATTTTATACCCATCTTTATTTTGGCAAAATAAATTATTTTCACTGGTTAAAAACTCCATGTTAGTTAAAAAAATAAGAAGTTATTATTGTAGAAATTCACAGTTAAGATCTCCTTACCTCAAAATAATCCCACATCTTGTTAAACACAATTTAATTAAACCTCTTAGTCATTCATCAAGTGAGTGTTGTGTCCGAGAATGAGATTACACTGATGATGAATTTGGCCTGGCCTGTATGCGTGCCTGCTTCTCTATAACTCTACTGCACGTGTTGGATGGCTCAGTATACCACTGGCCCTGGGATTAACTCTGTTGAGATATTCAGGATTATCACTGAGCCTCTGCAGTGCACAGTAGGAATCCATGAAGCTCATCTACTGTATGTGACTACTGAGTGGCCGCTGAGTGAAGACTAGAGGTCTATGTTTTGTCTAAATGTTTGGGCTCTTGGAGGGTGGGATCCCCCCTGTTGGCTATGCTTTTTAATACTCTACACTTTTTCCTGAAGTGTGCACTTGTCCACTACCCACATGGTGGTCCTCTGAGTGACTACAGAGTGACTACAGAGTGACTACAGAGTGATGACTGAATGATGACTGAGTGACTACTGAGTGATGACTGAGTGACTACTGAGTGATGACTGAGTGTCTACTGAGTGACTACTGAGTGACTACTGAGTGATGACTGAGTGTCTACTGAGTGACTACTGAGTGATGACTGAGTGACTACTGAGTGACTACTGAGTGACTACAGAGTGATGACTGAGTGATGACTGAGTGATGACTGAGTGATGACTGAGTGACTACTGAGTGATGACTGAGTGATGACTGAGTGACTACTGAGTGATGACTGAGTGATGACTGAGTGATGACTGAGTGACTACTGAGTGATGACTGAGTGTGACTACTGAGTGATGACTGAGACTGAGTGATACTGAGTGATGACTGAGTGGACTACTGAGTGATGACTGAGTGTGACTGACTGAGTGACTGAGTGACTGAGTGACTACTGAGTGATGACTGAGTGACTGACTGAGTGATGACTGAGTGACTACTGAGTGATGACTGAGTGTAACTGAGTGACCTGAGTGACTGACTGAGTGACTGAGTGACTGAGTGATGACTGAGTGTGACTGAGTGACTGAGTGATGACTGAGTGACTACTGAGTGATGACTGAGTGACTACTGAGTGATGACTGAGTGATGACTGAGTGATGACTGAGTGACTACTGAGTGATGACTGAGTGATGACTGAGTGACTGAGTGATGACTGAGTGATGACTGAGTGACTACAGAGTGATGACTGAGTGACTACTGAGTGATGACTGAGTGATGACTGAGTGACTACTGAGTGATGACTGAGTGATGACTGAGTGACTACTGAGTGATGACTGAGTGATGACTGAGTGATGACTGAGTGAGTGTCTACTGAGTGACTACTGAGTGACTACTGAGTGACTGAGTGATACTGAGTGACTACAGAGTGATGACTGAGTGACTACTGAGTGATGACTGACTGAGTGATGACTGAGTGACTGAGTGTGACTACTGAGTGATGACTGAGTGTGACTGAGTGATGACAGTGAGTGATGACTGAGTGACTGACTGAGTGATGACTGAGTGACTACTGAGTGATGAGAGTGATGACTGAGTGACTACTGAGTGATGACTGAGTGATGACTGAGTGACTACAGAGTGATGACTGAGTGACTACTGAGTGATGACTGAGTGACTACTGAGTGATGACTGAGTGTGACTGACTGAGTGATGACTGAGTGATGACTGAGTGACTACAGAGTGATGACTGAGTGACTACTGAGTGATGACTGAGTGACTACTGAGTGATGACTGAGTGACTACTGAGTGACTACTGAGTGATGACTGAGTGACTACAGAGTGATGACTGAGTGATGACTGAGTGACTACTGAGTGATGACTGAGTGACGACTGAGTGATGACTGAGTGATGACTGAGTGACTACAGAGTGATGACTGAGTGACTACAGAGTGACTACAGAGTGATGACTGAGTGACTACAGAGTGATGACTGAGTGACTACTGAGTGATGACTGAGTGACTACTGAGTGTCTACTGAGTGACTACTGAGTGATGACTGAGTGACGACTGAGTGATGAATGAGTGACTACTGAGTGACTACCAGTGTGGACCAGTGTGGCCCAGTGTGGCCCAGTGTGGACCAGTGTGGCCCAGTGTGGGCCAGTGTGGACCAGTGTGGACCAGTGTGGCCCAGTGTGGCCCAGTGTGGACCAGTGTGGCCCAGTGTGGGCCAGTGTGGCCCAGTGTGGACCAGTGTGGGCCAGTGTGGCCCAGTGTGGACCAGTGTGGACCAGTGTGGCCCAGTGTGGCCCAGTGTGGACCAGTGTGGCCCAGTGTGGGCCAGTGTGGCCCAGTGTGGCCCAGTGTGGACCAGTGTGGCCCAGTGTGGCCCAGTGTGGACCAGTGTGGCCCAGTGTGGGCAGCCCATATCTGATGAGGGCAGTCCTCACTGGACAGCTCTCCCACTGGACACAGGCTTCCTCCAAAAAATGTACTAAGATTTTTTTTAAACATAAAATAATGTATCTTTCTGTATCTCTCTGAGTTTCATAATGCTCCTTCAATTCACAAGAGACTGAATGTCTCACACTGGAGAAAGCATCCCAGCCTCCCTTGACAATTTTTTTTAGAAAATAATAGCCAATCAGTGTTGATCTAAACTGAGCGAGTTCAACTGTGATTGGTCCAGCCGTGCCAAAAGAAAGTGTCAAGGGAAGCCAGCTTGGATTTGGCATCACACCAATCACATCACATAAAGAGAAAAAAGTCACATGACTAAAAAACATTGTTGTGTTGTTGTCCTCCGGTGGCTAGCTAGCTAAAATTGTCGCTTTGCTAAATTAACAATTTTTTGAGCTAGGGATTTGAACTTGTGGGTTTGACCTAATTCTCCGTACTGCCCAATGCTTATAATGGCGATTCTGATCCAACCTTAAATTTAAATTCATACTTTGTGTCCCTGGCCTGAGAGGATGTGTATCTAGATGTAGAAGGCTAATGTTAACTAGCTGGGTCATCGTTGCCCATGAAAGGAAGTTAGCTAGCGAACAAGCATTTTAGCCAGGTAACCCATGACAACAAAACTAAAGTGTACTGTATGTTATAGACCGTTTCGTCAACATGAGGATGGCACTGGTGTTTCTCTCCCAGTAGGGTGAGTCAACATGTTTTTTCTACTTGCGCGCACACACACAGAGAGAGGGAGAGAAATCATAACCGTGGACAACCACATCATATTTAGTTTACGTTGATTGGACAAATCATTTTGGTATCTTTTAGTTGTCACTGTATTAGACTAAGCAGATGTGATTTGATAATGCTGAAGTTGAAATGTTGCTGGAATAGTGGAGGCAGCTCCTGAATATTTCAAAGACATTAACTTGCTTGACCATGCTGTAGGTCATGTAACTGTTTGTTACAACCAATATGATTTGTGGACATCACCAGACAGATGTTGCTCTCCGGTTTTGTGATAAAACAAAGATGTGGTTGAATTTATTCTGCCGCTGTGTGTTCTTATCGGCCTCAGCCTTCAGGCCTATATACAGGTTCAGGGTGTCAAGGCATATGAACTAACAGGTTATAGAGCAAACAACGTAATTGTCACAACACAGGCTTGGTTTCCTCAGTGATTTCACCCACAAACCACTTCTGGATGTTATGTCTATGATTCACAAAACCTGTGTGGATAATTTAGCAGAACACCTCTGGAAAGGTCTGGCCCTGTCACAGGCCTCAGTCATCATAACAGATACAAATGTAGGATCTTAATTTGATCATCCTGTCGCAGGATAACTTTCCTGCAATGCAGGACATTTTAAACTTGTTGCGTTTTTGAGGTTTAAAAAAGGCTTCTGAAGTTAGTAATTTCCCCTTTTGAAATTTCAGACTTGATTGTATCAATCTCTACAAAATGTCCATTAATCAAATCAAAGTTTATTGGTTGTCTACGCAGATATTTGCAGGTGTTGTAGCAGGTGCAGCAAAATGTGTATGTTACCAGCTCCAACAGGGCAGTAGAATGTAAAATAAATAATACAATATAATACTATACAATAATACAATACTAACACACAAATAATCCAACAAAAAAACAAACCAAGAAATGACTATATTAAAATACACGTATTACAGTGAGCCGTGTGACAATCCAGAATATAAACGTGTGGTGTGTGTATAGACAGTATATCGATTGGAAAATAAAATGGTATGTATTAGGTATATTAGGATGAGCTACTATGTGGAGAATACAGTTTATCTAGACACAGTCAGTAGACAACAGTGTATAAACAATAGATGGTGATCTGCGTTCAATGAGTCTGTATACATGGGGCATTAGTGTCACTCCTTATAATTCACATGATAAATCAACATTTCCTGTTGCATCAGAATTATTTTCCAACTGTAGCGAATGGGTTCAAAGTAAGATCCTACATCTGTACATATCTTATTGATACAGCCTGTATGGCTGATGTAGTAGAGGTCGCACATGTATACCAGTGGAGAGTAGACGAACACGTCTGAACAGGTCTGTGCCCTGCCTGTCACATTGCCTCAGTTATGACATACTGTATACCCTTTTGGAAAGTATTCAGACCCCTTGACTTTTTCCACATTTTGTTAGGTTACAGCCTTATTCTAAAATTGATTCAATCGTTTTTTTTCCCTCCCCCTCATCAATTTACACACAATACACCATAATGACAAAGCAGAAACAGTTTTTTTGAAAATAAATAACAAATTTATATAAAAAATAAAAATATTAAAAAATCGGGAAATATCACATTTACATATGTATTCAGACCCTTTACTCAGGACTTTGTTGAAGCACCTTTGGCAGCGATTATGGCCATAAGTCTTCTTGGGTATGACGCTACAAGTTTGGCGCACCTGTATTTGGGGAGTTTCTCCCATTCTGATCTGCAAATCATCTAAAGTTCTGTCAGGTTGGATGGGGAGCATTGCTGCACATCCATTTTCAGGTCTCTTCAAAAGGTGCTCGATTGGGTTCAAGTCCAGGCTCTGGCTTGGCCACTCAAGGACATTCAGAGACTTGTCCCAAAGCCACTTCTGCGTTGTCTTGTCCATGTGCTTAGGGTCGTTGTCCTGTTGGCAGGTGAACCTTTACCCCACTCTGAGGTCCTGAGTGCTCTGGAGCAGGTTTTCATTAAGGATCTCTCTGTATTTTGCTCCGTTCGTCTTTCCCTCGATCCTGACTAGTCTCCCAGTCCCTGCCGCTGAAAAACATCCCCACAGCATGATGCTGCCACCACCATGCTTCACCATAGGGATGGTGCCAGGTTTCCTCCAGTCATGACATTTGGCATTCAGGCCAAAAAGTTCAATCTTGTTTTCATCAGAACAGAGAATCTTGTTTCTCATGGTCTGAGAGTCTTTTAGGTGCCTTTTGGTAACTCTAAGTGGGCTGTCATGTACCTTTTACTGAGGAGTGGCTTCCGTCTGGCCCCTCTACTATAAAGGCCTGATTGGTGGAGTTCTGCAGAGAGGGTTGTTCTTCTGGAAGGTTCTCCCATCTCCACAGAGGAACTCTAGAGCTCTGTCAGAGTGACCATCGGGCTCTTGGTCACCTCCCTGACCAAGGCCCTTTACACTTGGTGGTTCCAAACTTCTTCCATTTAAGAATGATGGAGGCCACTGTGTTCTTAGGGGATCTTCATAATTGAAGAAATATTTTGGTACCCTTCCCCAAATCTGTGCCTCAACACAATCCTGTCTCAGAGCTCTACGGACAATTCCATCGACATAATGGCTTGGTTTTTGGTCTGACATGCACTGTCAACTGTGGGACCTTATATAGACAGGTGTGTGTCTTCCCAAATCATGTCCAATCAATTTAATTTACCACAGGTGGACTCCGATAAAGTTGTAGAAATATATCAAGGATGATCAATGGAAACAGGATGCACCTGAGCTCAATTTCGAGTCTCATAGCAAACGGTGTGAATAGGTATTTCTGTTTTTTATTTTTTATAAATTTGCAAAAATGTCCATAAACCTGTTTTTACTTTGTCATTATGGGGTATTGTGTGTAGATTACAGAGGATGTATTTTATATCCATTTTAGAATAAGGCTATTTTTTTACCTTTATTTAACTAGGCAAGTCAGTTAAGAATAAATTCTTATTTTCAATAAGGGCCTAGGAACAGTGGGTTAACTGCCTGTTCAGGGGCAGAACGACAGATTTGTACCATGTCAGCTCAGGGGTTTGAACTTGTAACCTTCCTGTTACTAGTCCAACGCTCTAACCACTAGGCTACCCTGCCGCTATAATGTAACAAAATGTGGAAAAAGTCAATGTGTCTGAATACCTTCCGAAGGCCCTGTATATCTGGGTCATGATTCGTCTGTCATCTCCCTCAGTGACCCCTAGCCTTATAAGAAGTTGGAATGGAAGACTGTGGCTTTTGGTCCATTTCCTGTATACCCCTTTGATATCTGGGGTGAAATAAGAGTTAGGTTGTTATGTTTAAGTCAATTAGTGATTTGTCATATGTATGTGGTATAACAGTTTGTCACCACGCAGACTCCCACCTTTTGGTCCTTCATTTGATAAATGTTTATTTCCCTTACCAGGAGTGTGAGATCATTTGTAATTGATATTTCCCAGAACCCAAACTCTCCCGACCACTGTGATGCTTTCAATTGAACTCTTATATAATGTCACATGTCTGTCTGTTTGGTCTGTGACCGGGTCATGGTTGGGTCAGACAGACAGTCATAAGACGGGTCCAGTCTAGGGGTTTGAATAGCCTGTGTAGAATGTTCTGTCTGTGTGGGAGGAGCCAGACACAGAGGGGATTATGGGTATTGACATTAGAGTGGCAACATCTCACTGACAGTTCTAACAGGACAGACACACGGAGAGAGGGAAGGAGAGAAAGAGAAAGGAACAGGTAGAGAGAGAGAAAGAGAGAAACTAGGTGCTCTGTAGGAGAGGTTGTGATTTGTCACAACATTCCACAAAGGACAGTAGATCTATCCCAAACATCAGAGATACTTGTTTTCTTCATTTTTGTGACAGTTTATGAACGTAACAGCAATATACACATTTTTGTGGAATCCATGTTCCTGTTGCATTCTACCTGTTTGTTAAGTGGATTTCTCGAGTCCTCAAACACCAGCACTGACTGAGCCCAACTACTAGGACAATTACTACATTCTTTGAGAGCTTGGAGAACTATCCAAGGACTACCAGGAACACGGTCAGCCCACCCTGACCATCAGCCATGTTTCAGAAGCAGAGGAAAAGCGTCAAAGCCACGAGGAGCAACAAGACAGAGGCTAAAGAGAAGGTCCTTTGTGAGTAATAGTGGCTTTTGTTGATGAATTCTTATTGCAATCAATCAAATGTATTTTTAAAGCCCTTTTACGTCAGCAGATGTCACAAAGTGCTGTACAGAAACCCAGCCTAAAATCCTAAACAGCAAAGCAATGCAGATGTAGAAGCGCGGTGGCTAGGATAAACTCCCTAGAAAGGCAGGAACCTAGGAAGAAACCTAGAGAGGAGCCAGGCTATGTGGGGTGGCCAGTCCTCTTCTGGCTGTGCCGGGTGGAGATTAGAAACCTAGAGAGGAACAAATCTCTGAGGGGTGGCCAGTCCTCTTCTGGCTGTGCCAGCTGGGATTAGAAACCTAGAGAGGAACCAGGCTCTGAGGGGTGACCTGTCCTCTTCTGGCTGTGCCGGGTGGAGATTAGAAACCTAGAGAGGAACCAGGCTCTGAGGGGTGACCTGTCCTCTTCTGGCTGTGCCGGGTGGAGATTAGAAACCTAGAGAGGAACCAGGCTCTGAGGGGTGACCTGTCCTCTTCTGGCTGTGCCGGGTGGAGATTATAAGAGTACATGGCCATGAAGGACAGATTGTTCTTCAAGATGTTCAAATGTTCATAGATGACTAGCAGGGTCAAATAATAATTGCAGAGGTTGTAGAGGGTGACGTAATGTCATATTTATATGCTTAGGCCGTCATTGTAAATAAGAATTTGTTCTTAACTGACTTGCCTAGTTCAATAAAGGTTCCATTTTTCTGATTATCACAGGTTGCTAATAGACTATCACTCTCCAAGTGGCTCTCCAAGTGGCTCTAATAGACTATCACTCTCCAACTCATATTTTGGGGTATCTGTACTTTACTATTTATAGTTTCGACAACTTTAACTTTTACTTCACTACATTCCTAAATAAAACAATATACATTTTACTCCATACAGTTTCTGTGACACCCAAAAGTACTTGTTACATTTTGAATGCTTAGCAGGACAGGAAAATGGTGTAATTCACACACTTATCATGAGAACACCCCCATGAGAACACCCCCATGAGAACACCCCCATGAGAACATCCCCACCCCCATGAGAACACCCCCATGAGAACACCCCCATGAGAACACCCCCATGAGAACACCCCCATGAGAACATCCCCATGAGAACACCCCCATGAGAACACCCCCATGAGAACACCCCCATGAGAACACCCCCATGAGAACACCCCCATGAGAACACCCCCATGAGAACACCCCCATGAGAACATCACTGGTCATCCCCATGAGAACACCCCCATGAGAACACCCCCATGAGAACATCCCCATGAGAACACCCCCATGAGAACACCCCCATGAGAACATCACTGGTCATCCCCATGAGAACATCACTGGTCATCCCTACTGCATCCAATCTGGCGGACTCACTAAACACACAAGCTACCCAATGGACACTTTACCATCGATAACGTTGGAAATGTGATGAACCACGACAAGCCATTAGTGTCAGAGGTTTGGAGGTGTTTCAGTTGTTTTGAAATACTGTGAGGTCTATGTAGTGTCGTTTTATGTTCTCTTCCTCTTCCTGTGTTTCTCTGGTGCAGGGAACAAAGCTCAGCAGACGATAGCTCAGCGATGTGGAGACCCGAAAGTGGGAGGGAAGGAGGAGAACGTCAAGGAGAACAAGGAGAACCAGCTGAGGTTTCGTGGGGATGCGTTGGAGGACGTTGAAGAGGTGAAGCCGGAGAGGCAGAGTGTTTTCGATAAAGCTGTCTATGACCTGGCCCACACGGAGAGGGTGATGAATGACCTGACGTTCGGAAGGAGGGTGGCCTTCTACGAGCTGAGAGGGGAGATCGGCTGTGGAAACTTCTCCCAGGTGAAACTGGGCTTTCATGACCTAACTAAAGGTGAGACACAGGCCTGGAACATGGAGCCACCTATCAGTGGTAGAAAAAGTACCAAATTGTCATACTTGAGTCAAAGTGAAGCAAACCAGACAGCCTAATTTCCTTGTTTTTTTGTATTTTATTTTACGGATAGCCAGGGGCATGTTCCAACACATAATTTACAAATGAAGCATGTGTGTTTAGTGATTCTGCCAGATCAGAGGCAGAAGGGATGTTCTCATGATAAAAGTGTGTGAATTAGACGATGTTCCTTTCCTGCTAAGCATTCAACATGTAACATGTACTTTTGGTGTCAGGGAAATGTATGGAGTAAAAAGTACAGTATTTTCTTTAGGAATGTAATGAAGTAAAAGTTGTCAAAAATATAAATAGTAAAGTAAAGTACAGATACGCCAAAAACGTACTTATGTAGTACTTGAAAGTATTTGTACTTAACTACTTTACATCCCTGCCACCTATACAGCGCTCACTAAAAGATAAATAAAACAGTTATACAAAGTACAAGTACCTCTTGTAGTTTTCTTGGAAAATTACCCATCTATATATAATGTCAAGTGATGATATATTTCATATCAACATGACTGGGATAAGGTTTGAATTCATGGACCCCCCAGAGTATGTACGTCCCTGAGGGGACAAGACGTGTTAATATGGCTAGATTACATCACTAGCATCGTTTTATCTTATCTTTATCTTCACAGTCTCGATCTCAAGAGCACTTTTTTCATGTGGACTCTACCAGACTCTCTAGCTGGTAGACCTGCAACTTGCCAGCCACCTTGCCAGTGTTGCCTTGCCAATGTTGCTAGTGTTGCCTTGCCAGTGTTGCCTTGCCAGTATTGCTAGTGTTGCCTTGCCTGTGTTGCCACACTAAGTCTGGAGGAGAACAAACTAGGCTAATCCAACATGTGAGAAAAAGCCGATGGCTATAATCTCATTAAACTTTCACTAATCCCTGTGGGATTGTCTTCAGCCACTTGCACGTGTCTCAGACTCAGTCACAAGCTGATGCACTATTGTAAAGTGACTGTTCCACTGGATGTCATAAGGTGAATGCACCAATTTGTAAGTCGCTCTGGATAAGAGCGTCTGCTAAATGACTTAAATGTAAATGTAAATGTATTGAGCAAAGTATTGAGGACAATAGCCATAGCCAGACAAGCTGAAGAGAGATAAAGAGAGAGGATAACTTAGTGAATTCTAAACGTGATAGCATGTCTCTAACTCTCTCCCTGTCCTGTCCCTTTCTCTCTCTTCCTCCATCTTGGATTCCAACACCTAGAGAGAGTGGCAGTTAAGATCCTGGATAAAGTCAAACTGGACAAGAGGTCCCACGTGCTGTTTGCCTCAGAGATCGGGTGCATGGAGAGGCTGTCCCACCCCAACATAGTGCGTCTGTACGAGGTGGTGGAGACGTTTAAGCGGCTGTACCTAGTGATGGAGTACGCCAGTGGAGGAGATCTGTTCTCACGCATTACCACCAGGGGTAGACTCTCAAACCTGGAAAGCAAACTCATCTTTTCCCAAATTCTGGCTGCAGTCAAACACATGGTGAGTTAGTCAATATAGTCTTGCATTGACTCTAGCTACTACAGTGGCATAGCGCTGTAAGTCTGTCTAAACAACAATGGCACACGGAGGACCCCATTTTAAATAAGTGTTGTGTGATACATCCATAAATCCTTAGGGCCCTAACGTGCCTCACTCAGTCTCTGTGTACAAATCTTGCTTTATGTTTAAAGTATTGTCTTCTTGGCGTCTTCCAGCATGATAACAACATAGTCCACCGGGACCTGAAGGCAGAGAACGTTTTCTACACCACCACATACTGCGTCAAGGTAGGCGACTTTGGCTTCAGCACCTCCTCGCGCCCCAATGACGTCCTCACCAGCTTCTGCGGCTCCACGCCCTACGTCGCCCCAGAGCTCTTCAAGGACAAAGGCTACGTGGGCCAGTCCGCTGACGTCTGGGCCCTGGGTGTACTACTCTACTTCATGACTACAGCCATGTTACCCTTCAACGCTGCCAACCTCAGCCGGCTGAAGGTCTGCATCCTTCAGGGCTCCTTCACCATCCCAGCCTACGTGCCCGACCCCTGCCACCAGGTCATCCAGGACATCCTGAGGCCCGTGCCCGCCGACCGTCTCTCCGTGGCTCATATCATGACCTACACCTGGCTGAAGGGCATTGATTACCCCCAGGCGTACCCCTTCTCCCACCCGACCCCAGCCCACCTGGTGGAGCCCTCCAGGGTCCTGGGTACAGATGAGCTGGATGTCAAGGCAGCTCTGGCAGACCTGGGGATAACAGAGAGCCACCTGGTGAACAATGCCTGCCATGACTTGAGGAGCCCTGTGACGGGGGCCTATAGGATCCTGCTGCACCGTATCCATAAGAGGAAGAAAGTGGAGGCGGTGGGGTACAGGGCTGAGTGTCACAAAGACTTCCAGGTCAAGAGACGCTGGAGCGAGGGTACCTTACCTCTGTTGAGGCCTTCTGCTGTGTGTGTAATAATGTAGAGGGGAAGGAGTCTGGCAAATCAGACAGTTAGGAGTCTAGCCTGTCAGACAGGGAGGAGTCTAGCCGGTCAGACAGGGAGGAGTCTAGCCAGTCAGACAAGGAGGAGTCTAGCTTGTCAGACGGGGAGGAGTCTAGCCAGTCAGACAAGGAGGATTCTAGCTTGTCAGACGGGGATAAGTCTAGCCAGTCAGACGGGGAGGAGTCTAGCCTGACAGACGGGGAGGAGTCTAGCCAGTCAGACAAGGAGGAGTCTAGCTTGTCAGACGGGGAGAAGTCTAGCCTGTCAGACGGGGAGGAGTCTAGCCAGTCAGACGGGGAGGAGTCTAGCCTGTCAGACGGGGTGGAGTCTAGCCTGACAGACGGGGAGGAGTCTAGCCAGTCAGACAAGGAGGAGTCTAGCTTGTCAGACGGGGAGGGGTCTAGCCTGTCAGACGGGGAGGAGTCTAGCCTGTCAGACGGGGAGGAGTCTAGCCAGTCAGACAAGGAGGAGTCTAGCTTGTCAGACGGGGAGGGGTCTAGCCTGTCAGATAGGGAGGAGTCTAGCCTGTCAGATGGGGAGGAGTCTAGCCTGTCAGTCGGGGAGACAGATGGGGAGGAGTCTAGCCAGTCAGACGGGGAGGGGTCTAGCCTGTCAGACGGGGAGGAGTCTAGCCTGTCAGACGGGAAGGAGTCTAGCCTGTCAGACAAGGAGGAGTCTAGCTTGTCAGACAAGGAGGAGTCTAGCTTGTCAGACGGGGAGGAGTCTAGCCAGTCAGACAAGGAGGAGTCTAGCTTGTCAGACGGGGAGGAGTCTAGCCTGTCAGACGGGGAGGAGTCTAGCCTGTCAGACGGGGAGGAGTCTAGCCAGTCAGACAAGGAGGAGTTTAGCCAGTCAGACAAGGAGGAGTCTAGCCAGTCAGACGGGGAGGAGTCTAGGCCTCATCAGACTCACTGCTAGGACAACTGTATAAATATCTGTGTGTCTTATGAAGGAGCGGCATTCAGCAGAAGAAGGACCTTGAAGCAAATGGCACTTTTGACAACACGAGACTAAATTAAATTAACGATAATGAGATGTACATAACAGTTTTTATTGGGTTGTCTCTGGTAATGTCTTGGGAGCTACTTTAACAACATGAGGCTGTACAATCACGAATATACTTGAGCCTCATTCATGGAAGTTTTCTTTCTTCTGAGAAAGAAAGAGGACATTGCAATGACAAAGGATTCTTTGCCTTCAAAAAATATTTCCATGTTTTTGTATTTGGAGTTTTGTGACTTAGTTAAGTTTGACACAACCCACATGAAACATAGTCAGTTGTAGGGTTACTTATACTGTGAAAGTTTTTTACTGTGTAAACTAAACAATCAGACAGTATTCTTATCTAATATATTTTTTTGTCATACATCCTTGTTTTTCTCATATAATCAATTGTATTATATATTTTGTGATTTGCATCATGTTTTTCACTGTCACTGTTGCATTAAAATGGTTTTGTAGATAACGATAAGAAGTGATAGTGTTAGTTTGTTATTTTATACAAAGAGTCTCAGTGATAATTAGTTCATTATAATGATTTCGATAATGAGTTCACTTAAAAATGCAACAAAAAAACATATAACGTAAAAAATATTTGATATTACTCTTAAAAATAACTTGAAAACACACAAAACATTTGAACAACATTCAACAAACTGTAATTTTATAACCAATGACATTGATTAAAAAAACACTAATATAATACTTGTGACAGAAAACAGGACAAGTAAATATAAAGTAGAATATAGTACTGGTGACAGGAAACAGGACAAGTAAATATAAAGTAGAATATGGTACTGGTGACAGGAAACAGGACAAGTAAATATAAAGTAGAATATAGTACTGGTGACAGGAAACAGGACAAGTAAATATAAAGTAGAATATAGTACTGGTGACAGGAAACAGGACAAGTAAATATAAAGTAGAATATAGTACTGGTGACAGGAAACAGGACAAGTAAATATAAAGTAGAATATAGTACTGGTGACAGGAAACAGGACAAGTAAATATAAAGTAGAATATAGTACTGGTGACAGGAAACAGGACAAGTAAATATAAAGTAGAATATAGTACTGGTGACAGGAAACAGGACAAGTAAATATAAAGTAGAATATAGTACTGGTGACAGGAAACAGGACAAGTAAATATAAAGTAGAATATAGTACTGGTGACAGGAAACAGGACAAGTAAATATAAAGTAGAATATAGTACTGGTGACAGGAAACAGGACAAGTAAATATAAAGTAGAATATAGTACTGGTGACAGGAAACAGGGTTCCAAAAGGGTTCTTCAACTGTCCCATAGGAGTACCCTTTTTGGTTCCAGGTAGAACTCTTTTTGGTTCCAGGTAGAACTATTTTTGGTTCCAGGTAGAACTATTTTTGGTTCCAGGTAGAACTATTTTTGGTTCCAGGTAGAACTCTTTTTGGTTCTAGGTAGAATCCTTTTGAGACCCAAAATACTTTTTACCTGAATCCTAAAAGGGTTATTCAAAGGGTTGTCCCTATGGCAACAGCCGAAGAACCCTTTATGGTTCTAGATAGCACCTTTTTTTCAAAGAGTCTACCTGATGGTGACTATCTACCCGATGGTGAGGTCCATGTGGTTAACCTGGGCGATGAAGATGGCTGCCACGGCCTCGTAGAGCGCTGTCCTGTCCATGTTGATGGTGGAGCTCACGGGAAGGCAAACCCTCTTGTCCACGCCATTGGTCTCTTCCAGACAAGGGAAGGTGTTGGGCAGTGTGGCAGAGCTGAGGGAATGATTTGGAAGAAAATAAGTACATTTGAATAGGATAGATGAATGGATGAATGAATGGGTGGGTGAATGGATGGATAAGTAGGTGGAGGGAGGAATGTGTGCCTGGATGGATCAATGAATGGGATGGAGTAATGGGTGAGTGTGTGGATGGATGAATGACAGTTTCTTTTTTCTCCCCAATTTCGTGGTATCCAATTGTTTTAGTAGCTACTATCTTGTCTCATCGCTACAACTCCCGTACGGGCTCGGGAGAGGCGAAGGTTGAAAGTCATGCGTCCTCCGATACACAACCCAACCAAGCCGCACTGCTTCTTAACACAGTGCCATCCAACCCGGAAGCCAGCGCACCAATGTGTCGGAGGAAACACCGTGCACCTGGCAACCTTGGTTAGTCCCAACCGGCCAAACCCTCCCTAACCCGGACGACGCTAGGCCAATTGTGCGTCGCCCCACGGACCTCCCGGTCGCGGCTGGTTACGACAGAGCCTGGGCGCGAACCCAGAGTCTCTGGTAGTACAACGCCCTTAACCACTGCGTCACCCGGGAGGCCCCTGGATGAATTACAGATTCAATCATAAGACCTTCATCAGGACCCTGAGTTCCTTCATTTATATTATTCTGTATAATAACAAACAATAACGTTTCCCTTAAAACCACTTCCTGAAGTGAAACCAAATATCCAGTGTGTACAGTATTTCTTATGAGTAGCCTCACCTAGATGAGGTTCCCAGGGCTGTGAGTAGTGCTTGCAGCAGGCCTATTAACAAGTAGAGGGTTCCCGTGTGTCATGGTGAGGTAAAGTAGAGGCGGTGTAACCAGGCTGTGAACCAGCTGGCCTGTTATCACACACAGAGTGTGCAGCTGACATCCACCCACCTCTACAAGATCTTCCCTGCTATCAAGGACAGGATCCTCACTGGGGCGTACCTGATGGACGGAGACAAAGCAGAGTTGTGTTGCATTTATGTGCACCACTGAACATTGGAAAGAAAGAAACAATCCCACAGGGAAACCTCTAAGAGAGCATGAACGCAGCTTTAGGGCCACCCAGGGCCACCCAGAATATACTCAGGCAGAATGTTATCAAATGCCTTCGTTAGCAATTGTGTTCTAAAATAATTTATATTGTTATTATTGTTATTGTTATTATTTTTTTAAATATATATACATAGCAAGATCCAGCCCACTATTAATGTTTTGTTTACTTACCCGATGATGGTTAATAACCTGGCACATGATGGCTTCGTTCAGGCAGTCAAAGAAGTCCTTCAGAGGTCTTCAACTCTCTCAGGACCAGACCAAAGCCTATAGAGAAAGACCACTAGACCTAGGGCATTCACCCTACTGGAGGAGCCCACAACGGGCACCATGTCACCCCCCCTGAACCCCTGTAGGGCTGGGTTGTCATGTTTGTCATTTATTATCATGTCTTGTCCCTGTGCTCCCCATGCTATTCGTTTCCCTCTGCTGGTCTTATTTGGTTCTTTCCCTCCTTCTATCCCTCTCTCTCCCCCTCCCTCTCTCACTCTCTCGCTCTCTCTTCTCTCTATCGTTCCGTTCCTGCTCCCAGCTGTTCCTATTCCCCTAATCATCATTTAGTCTTCCCACACCTGTTCCCGATCCTTTCCCCCTGATTAGAGTCCCTATTTATTCCTTTGTGATCCGTTCCTGTCCCGTCGGTTCCTTGTATTGTATTCACCATGCTGTGATTGCGTTTCGCCCTGTCCTGTCGTGTTTTTGCTGTGATTGTGTATCGCCCTGTCCTGTCGTGTTTTTTTGCCTTCATCAGATGCTGCGTGTGAGCAGGTGTCTCTGTCGACTACGGCCTGCGCCTACCCGAAGCGACCTGCAGTCTGTGGCCGCTTCTCCAGTTATTTCCCCTCTACAAGTCTAGAGGATTTCTGTTATTCCCTGTTTGGACTTAAATAAACTCTGTTTCTGTTAAGTCGCTTTTGGGTCCTCTTTCACCTGCATGACAGAAGGAACCGACCAAGGAATGGACCCAGCGACTTCAGACGCTCGTTACACTGCCGTCGAGATCCAAGGAGCCATGCTCGGCAGACACGAGCAGGAATTGTCCGCTGCTCGCCATGCCGTGGAGAACCTGGCCGCTCAGGTTTCCGACCTCTCTGGACAGTTCCAGAGTCTACGTCTCGTGCCACCTGTTACTTCCTGGCCTGCCGAGCCTCCAGAACCTAGGGTTAATAACCCACCTTGCTACTCCGGGCAGCCCACTGAGTGCCGCTCCTTTCTCACGCAGTGTGAGATTGTGTTCTCTCTCCAACCCAACACATACTCTAGAGAGAGAGCTCGGGTTGCTTACGTCATTTCACTCCTTACTGGCCGGGCTCGAGAATGGGGCACAGCTATCTGGGAGGCAAGGGCTGATTGCTCTAACAAATTCCAGAACTTTAAAGAGGAGATGATTCGGGTTTTTGACCGTTCAGTTTTGGTGGGAGGCTTCTAGGGCCCTGGCTTCCTTATGCCAAGGTGAACGGTCCATAACGGATTATTCCATTGAGTTTCGCACTCTTGCTGCCTCTAGTGAGTGGAACGAGCCGGCGCTGCTCGCTCGTTTTCTGGAGGGACTCCACGCAGTGGTTAAGGATGAGATTCTCTCCCGGGAGGTTCCTTCAGATGTGGACTCTTTGATTGCTCTCGCCATCCGCATAGAACGACGGGTAGATCTTCGTCACCGGGCTCGTGGAAGAGAGCTCGCATCAACGGTGTTTCCCTGCTCCGCATCGCAACCATCTCCCTCCTCTGGCTTTGAGACTGAGCCCATGCAGCTGGGAGGGATTCGCATCTCGAATAAGGAGAGGGAACGGAGGATCACCAACCGCCTGTGCCTCTATTGCGGAGTTGCTGGACATTTTGTTAATTCATGTCCAGTAAAAGCCAGAGCTCATCTGTAAGCGGAGGGCTACAGGTGAGCGCAACTACTCAAGTCTCTCCATCAAGGTCCTGTACTACTTTGTCGGTCCACCTACGCTGGACCGGTTCGGGTGCTACATGTAGTGCCTTGATAGACTCTGGGGCTGAGGGTTGTTTCATGGACGAAGCATGGGTTCGGAAACATGACATTCCTTTCAGAGAGTTAGATAAGCCTACGCCCATGTTCGCCTTAGATGGTAGTCATCTTCCCAGTATCAGATTTGAGACACTACCTTTAACCCTCACAGTATCTGGTAACCACAGTGAGACTATTTCTTTTTTGATTTTCCGTTCACCGTTTACACCTGTTGTTTTGGGTCATCCCTGGCTAGTATGTCATAATCCTTCTATTAATTGGTCTAGTAATTCTATCCTATCCTGGAACGTTTCTTGTCATGTGAAGTGTTTAATGTCTGCCATCCCTCCCGTTTCTTCTGTCCCTACTTCTCAGGAGGAACCTGGCGATTTGACAGGAGTGCCGGAGGAATATCATGATCTGCGCACGGTCTTCAGTCGGTCCCGAGCCAACTCCCTTCCTCCTCACCGGTCGTATGATTGTAGTATTGATCTCCTTCCGGGGACCACTCCTCCTCGAGGTAGACTATACTCTCTGTCGGCTCCCGAACGTAAGGCTCTCGAGGATTATTTGTCTGTGTCTCTTGACGCCGGTACCATAGTGCCTTCTTCTTCTCCGGCCGGGGCGGGGTTCTTTTTGTTAAGAAGAAGGACGGTACTCTGCGCCCCTGCGTGGATTATCGAGGGCTGAATGACATAACGGTTAAGAATCGTTATCCGCTTCCCCTTATGTCATCAGCCTTCGAGATTCTGCAGGGAGCCAGGTGCTTTACTAAGTTGGACCTTCGTAACGCTTACCATCTCGTGCGCATCAGAGAGGGGGACGAGTGGAAAACGGCGTTTAACACTCCGTTAGGGCATTTTGAGTACCGGGTTCTGCCGTTCGGTCTCGCCAATGCGCCAGCTGTTTTTCAGGCATTAGTTAATGATGTTCTGAGAGACATGCTGAACATTTTTGTTTTTGTCTATCTTGACGATATCCTGATTTTTTCTCCGTCACTCGAGATTCATGTTCAGCACGTTCGACGTGTTCTACAGCGCCTTTTAGAGAATTGTCTCTACGTAAAGGCTGAGAAGTGCTCTTTTCATGTCTCCTCCGTTACTTTTCTCGGTTCCGTTATTTCCGCTGAAGGCATTCAGATGGATTCCGCTAAGGTCCAAGCTGTCAGTGATTGGCCCGTTCCAAGGTCACGTGTCGAGTTGCAGCGCTTTTTAGGTTTCGCTAATTTCTATCGGCGTTTCATTCGTAATTTCGGTCAAGTTGCTGCCCCTCTCACAGCTCTTACTTCTGTCAAGACGTGTTTTAAGTGGTCCGGTTCCGCCCAGGAGCTTTTGATCTTCTAAAAGAACGTTTTACGTCCGCTCCTATCCTCGTTACTCCTGACGTCACTAGACAATTCATTGTCGAGGTTGACGCTTCAGAGGTAGGCGTGGGAGCCATTCTATCCCAGCGCTTCCAGTCTGACGATAAGGTTCATCCTTGCGCTTATTTTCTCATCGCCTGTCGCCATCTGAGCGCAACTATGATGTGGGTAACCGTGAACTGCTCGCCATCCGCTTAGCCCTAGGCGAATGGCGACAGTGGTTGAGGGGGCGACCGTTCCTTTTGTCGTTTGGACAGACCATAAGAACCTTGAGTACATCCGTTCTGCCAAACGACTTAATGCCCGTCAAGCTCGTTGGGCGTTGTTTTTCGCTCGTTTCGAGTTTGTGATTTCTTACCGTCCGGGTAGCAAGAACACCAAGCCTGATGCCTTATCCCGTCTGTTTAGTTCTTCTGTGGCTTCTACTGATCCCGAGGGATTCTTCCTTATGGGCGTGTTGTCGGGTTAACAGTCTGGGGAATTGAAAGACAGGTTAAGCAAGCACTCACGCACACTGCGTCGCGCGCTTGTCCTAGTAACCTCCTTTTCGTTCCTGTTTCCACTCGTCTGGCTGTTCTTCAGTGGGCTCACTCTGCCAAGTTAGCTGGTCATCCCGGTGTTCGAGGCACTCTTGCGTCTATTCGCCAGCGCTTTTGGTGGCCGACTCAGGAGCGTGACACGCGCCGTTTCGTGGCTGCTTGTTCGGACTGCGCGCAGACTAAGTCGGGTAACTCTCCTCCTGCCGGTCGTCTCAGACCGCTCCCCATTCCTTCTCGACCATGGTCTCACATTGCCTTAGACTTCATTACCGGTCTGCCTTTGTCTGCGGGGAAGACTGTGATTCTGACGGTTGTCGATAGGTTCTCTAAGGCGGCACATTTCATTCCCCTCGCTAAACTTCCTTCCGCTAAGGAGACGGCACAAATCATTATTGAGAATGTATTCAGAATTCATGGCCTCCCGTTAGACGCCGTTTCAGACAGAGGCCCGCAATTCACGTCACAGTTTTGGAGGGAGTTCTGTCGTTTGATTGGTGCGTCCGTCAGTCTCTCTTCCGGGTTTCATCCCCAGTCTAACGGTCAAGCAGAGAGGGCCAATCAGACGATTGGTCGCATACTACGCAGCCTTTCTTTCAGAAACCCTGCGTCTTGGGCAGAACAGCTCCCTGGGCAGAATACGCTCACAATTCGCTTCCTTCGTCTGCTACCGGGTTATCTCCGTTTCAGAGTAGTCTGGGTTACCAGCCTCCTCTGTTCTCATCCCAGCTTGCCGAGTCCAGCGTTCCCTCCGCTCAAGCGTTTGTCCAACGTTGTGAGCGCACCTGGAGGAGGGTGAGGTCTGCACTTTGCCGTTACAGGGCACAGACGGTGAGAGCCGCCAATAAACGCAGGATTAAGAGTCCAAGGTATTGTTGCGGCCAGAGAGTGTGGCTTTCCACTCGCAACCTTCCTCTTACGACAGCTTCTCGTAAGTTGACTCCATGGTTCATTGGTCCGTTCCGTGTCTCCCAGGTCGTCAATCCTGTCGCTGTGCGACTGCTTCTTCCGCGACATCTTCGTCGCGTCCATCCTGTCTTCCATGTCTCCTGTGTTAAGCCCTTTCTTCGCACCCCCGTTCGTCTTCCCTCCCCCCTCCCGTCCTTGTCGAGAGCGCACCTATTTACAAGGTACATAAGATCATGGACATGCGTTCTCGGGGACGGGGTCACCAATACCTAGTGGATTGGGAGGGTTACGGTCCTGAGGAGAGGAGTTGGGTTCCGTCTCGGGACGTGCTGGACCGTTCACTCATCGATGATTTCCTCCGTTGCCGCCAGGATTCCTCCTCGAGTGCGCCAGGAGGCGCTCGGTGAGTGGGGGGTACTGTCATGTTTGTCATTTATTATCATGTCTTGTCCCTGTGCTCCCCATGCTATTCGTTTCCCTCTGCTGGTCTTATTTGGTTCTTTCCCTCCTTCTATCCCTCTCTCTCCCGCTCCCTCTCTCACTCTCTCGCTCTCTCTTCTCTCTATCGTTCCGTTCCTGCTCCCAGCTGTTCCTATTCCCCTAATCATCATTTAGTCTTCCCACACCTGTTCCCGATCCTTTCCCCTGATTAGAGTCCCTATTTATTCCTTTGTGATCCGTTCCTGTCCCGTCGGTTCCTTGTATTGTATTCACCATGCTGTGATTGCGTTTCGCCCTGTCCTGTCGTGTTTTTGCTGTGATTGTGTATCGCCCTGTCCTGTCGTGTTTTTTTGCCTTCATCAGATGCTGCGTGTGAGCAGGTGTCTCTGTCGACTACGGCCTGCGCCTACCCGAAGCGACCTGCAGTCTGTGGCCGCTTCTCCAGTTATTTCCCCTCTACAAGTCTAGAGGATTTCTGTTATTCCCTGTTTGGACTTAAATAAACTCTGTTTCTGTTAAGTCGCTTTTGGGTCCTCTTTCACCTGCATGACATGGGTGGGCTGGAGGAGGAGGGCTGCTTTCTACCGTGCTGCCATAGTACATGTGGGGTCAAACGACATTAGGAGGGCTAACTCCAAACTGCTGAAACTGGATTTGAAAGAACTGATTCGAACTCTGAAAGACTCCAAAATCGTCAGATTATTTCAAGCCCTATATCATTGCTGGGCAACAGGCTACTGGCTTTACACATCTGGCTAAAAGACTACTGTACGTCTGTTGGCATAATTTGTATAGATAACTTTGACACATTTTGGAAACAGAGGATGCTCTAGTCCACAGGAATGACGGAATCCATCCAAATGATCTTGTTGCCTGGACTTTGTCCTCATATTTCAAGGCCGCGTTAAGACAATGACTTATTAGGGACCCGAGCCATGCTCCCTATCATTGTGTTACTGAATTGTTGTAGTGTTGCTGCAAATGTACATTGTCCCAGGGGCGTTGAAAGTCATAATGTAAGTAATCTAATTTATGCTCCTCTATCTCCCCTGAATGCCTCTGTCAATCCAACAGCTATTGTCAGCAATCATGCGCCCATGAACCTGAGCTATACTGTGCCTTAGTAGGAAGACTACTGTGTGCAGCTCACCCTGCACTATACAAATAAATACCAATAAAAACAATATAGAGTCCCCAATAAATATCCTACATTAACATATGTAGCCAGGGAAACAAGGTTCATGAATCTGGTACAAAATGGGTATACCCAATAAACAGTCCGATGAGTGTATATTGGGCTCTCATTATTTCTGTGACAATATAGGGCCTACTGAAACCTTTTCAACGATGCAGTGTTCTTTAATGCCAATTCAAATTCATTTTTGATTCAACTCCTCAATAGTTAAGTTGGATGCAACCTATTGTGCCGGGAGTTGAATGCAGGTCCTAACAGGTGGTATTCTCATCAATGTGCCACTGCCAAGAAGAGAGGCCATGTGCAGTGGACCCTGAATACCAGGACACTGGCCTTATCCAAGAGTTCACCCACGGTGTGCTGAGATGGATATCATTTATCAACATATTGGTTGTGTCAATAATCATGTTTCAATTAACATTGGGGAAAAAAACTATGTCAATATAGCCAGTAGACATGTAGATATAAAATTCTCATGATGTTATACATTAATAAAACATACATTCCTCATAATCCCTCAAAAAAGTCTTGCATGCCCACTCCCAAGCCCCAGTTGTAAAATACAATGGCACCCTATTACCCTGTATGGTGTACTACTTTTGACCACAGCCCCTACTTTTAACCAGGGGCTCCGGTCAAGTGTAGTCCAATATATAAGGAATAGGGTTCCATTTTGGGACACATGCAGTGTAACCTGAGAGCAGTGTGAGGCATCAGTCAGCCACAGAGCAGCACTAAAGGCTGATACAACGCTGAAGGCATGCTGGAAGACAGCCCTTATTCTCTGCTGTCAAAGCGGCTGCCATTCAGATGGTGGTGGTGGTGGTGGTGGCGGTGGTGGCAGTGGTGGTGGTGGTGGGGGGGGGAATGATGAAATGCTGCCATTATAAAGAGAACTAAAGGGCTCGGTGGCAGGAGACACCCGATCTAACCTGGCAACCTGGCCTCCCTTTGTCCCCCATGCAGCCATTTCATATCTGACATATCCACAGTCCACCACACCACAGGCCTGCCTTCATACTGATACGTGCCATGGCACAGAGGCACCAGGGTGGTGGGCTGAGAAATGGGGAATAAGCAGACGATCTTCACGGCGCAGCAGCTTGATGCGTATCAGGTCGGTGTGTGTGTGTGTTTGTGTTTGTGTTTGAGTGTGTGTGTGTGTGTGTGTGTGTGTGTGTGTGTGTGTGTGTGTGTGTGTGTGTGTGTGTGTGTGTGTGTGTGTGTGTGTGTGTGTGTGTGTGTGTGTGTGTGTGTGTATTTATTTAACCCCGTCAGTGTGGTGATGACTAACTTTCTTCAGATAGCTTGTTGATTGAGACAAATTGCTTCACCCGTCTAGCTTGGTGTTGCTTTCATGTGGGTACTGTAATTAGTGAATGGGGGTATTGTAATTTGTGATTGGGGGTACTGTAATTAGTGAATGGGGGTATTGTAATTTGTGATTGGGATACTGTAATTAGTGGAAGGGGGTACTGTAATTAGTGAATGGGGGTATTGTTATTTGTGATTGGGGTACTGTAATTAGTGGATTGGGTATTGGGGTGATTAGGGGTACTATAATTAGTGGATGGAGGTACTGTAATTAGTGAATGGGGGTACTGTAATTAGTGAATTGGGGTACTGTAATTAGTGGATGGGGGTACTGTAATTAGTGGATGGGGTACTGTAATTAGTGAATGGGGGTACTGTAATTTGTGAATGGGGGTACTGTAATTAGTGAATGGGGGTACTGTAATTAGTGAATGGGGGTACTGTAATTAGTGGATGGGTGTACTGTAATTAGTGAATGGGGGTATTGTAATTTGTGATTGGGATACTGTAATTAGTGGAAGGGGTACTGTAATTAGTGAATGGGGGTATTGTTATTTGTGATTGGGGTACTGTAATTAGTGGATTGGGTATTGTAATTCGTGATTAGGGGGTACTATAATTAGTGGATGGAGGTACTGTAATTAGTGAATCGGGGTACTGTAATTAGTGAATTGGGGTACTGTAATTAGTGGATGGGGGTACTGTAATTAGTGGATGGGGTACTGTAATTAGTGAATGGGGGTACTGTAATTTGTGAATGGGGGTACTGTAATTAGTGAATGGGGGTACTGTAATTAGTGAATGGGGGTACTGTAATTAGTGGATGGGTGTACTGTAATTAGTAGATGGGGTTACTGTAATTAGTGGATGGGGGTACTGTAATTAGTGGATGGGGTACTGTAATTAGTGAATGGGGGTACTGTAATTCGTGAATGGGGGTACTGTAATTAGTGAATGGGGGTACTGTAATTCGTGATTAGGGGTACTATAATTAGTGGATGGAGGTACTGTAATTAGTGAATCGGGGTACTGTAATTAGTGAATGGGGGTACTGTAATTAGTGGATGGGGGTACTGTAATTAGTGGATGGGGTACTGTAATTAGTGAATGGGGGTACTGTAATTCGTGAATGGGGGTACTGTAATTAGTGAATGGGGGTACTGTAATTAGTGAATGGGGGTACTGTAATTAGTGGATGGGGGTACTGTAATTAGTGGATGGTGTACTGTAATTAGTGAATGGGGGTACTGTAATTAGTGAATGGGGGTACTGTAATTAGTGGATGGGGGTACTGTAATTAGTGGATGGGTGTACTGTAATTAGTGGATGGGGTTACTGTAATTAGTGGATGGGGGTACTGTAATTAGTGGATGGGGGTACTGTAATTAGTGGATGGGGGTACTGTAATTAGTGAATGGAGTGCATTGATACAAAACACAGGTCTTGGCACACTTCCATTGCAGGTCTGTTCACTAAGAAAACAGACACAGCAACAGACACAGAGAAACGGTCAAGTGCTTAATGTGATGTTATGGACCACAGCTGTGTGGTCTTATTCAGGTCTAACAAACCAAAGCTAGTGAGACAACCACAGCACAATGTTTAATCTGAGCCACAAGTCACTTTCTTAAAATGAAAAAGGACCCTCTTGAATTGTTGCAGCTGTGAATCATAATTTTTTAAAACAGTGTTTTGGGACTCCCGAGTGGCGCAGCGGTCTAAGGCACTACATCTCAGTGCTAGAGGCATCACTACAGACCCTGGTTCGATTCCAGGGTAGGGTTTGGCCGTGTTAGGGTTCGGCCGGGGTAGGGGTTCGGCCGGGGTAGGCCATCATTGTTAATAACAATGTCTTCTTAACTGGCTTGCCTACTACAATAAAGATTAAATAAAATACATTTTAAAAAATGTTGCATTTGCAGGACTGCACATTCTTCACAAGGAAGGAAATTCTAAGGTGAGAGGAAGCTCCTACATGATGTTTTGAACTAGTTAAGTATTCAGTATAACTAACTAAGCCGAGGCAGAATATGACACTTAACCACTGATAAGTTCTTAACCACTTTCAAATGTAGCTGCTTGGATTTTGTTCAGTTCTGCATCGTGAAACCTTTCACTAGGATGAAAGTTATTCTGTACACACACACACATGTAACAGTAGACCAAAGATACTGGGACATACATACTGTATTGTTATCTGAGCTCACATGTCAAAACAAAAGCCTGAGACCAACGCTTTTGCTTTACACATTGCTTAGGTTGAATATACTGTATATTTACTAGTTGTTTACTAGGCTTTAACAGTACATGTATATTTGTTCACTTCACAAATTGACCTGCTATTCTTTGAAATCTCTTATTATTTGATTTGATATAGAAAGTCTGCACATCTGATATACTCCAGGTTCAACTTTCTTTCCCCCCTCCTAGACTATTCGACCGTTATCGAGACTTGGCACCACAGCTCGTTCCTCTCGACTACACAGACCAGCCAGATGTGAGGCTACCATACGAGCTCATTGGCAGCATGCCAGAACTGAAGGTATACCCTCTGTCCCGTGTTTGCACACACATATTAGTGGATAAGTCCCAAATGACAACTTGTTCCCTTTCTACTGCACCTGTTTTGACCCTAAACGCTATCTAGGGCATAGGGTACAATTTGGAATGTGTCCATCCATTATTAATACACAACTAATTGACAGTAGTCTCTGAACGGTTGGCTATATGTTATCTGACTCTAATAAACCACAAGAAGGACAGGGCGACCAACAGGGCACTGAGTACGACTGGGTCCACTATGAGCTTCTTTACATATACACACATTTCCTCACAACGACAACAGCAGAAACAACTGATATCGACGCAGTACTCTTGTATTTCCTAACCTGTCCCTTCTGGCTTATTCCCTGTGATTGTGTTAGCGAATGTCAAAGCTTTAGCTCAGCGTGCTAACGCAGTCAATGTGTCTCTCTTCAGGACAACCCGTTCCGCCAGAGGATCGCTGAGGTTTTCTCGGAGGACGGAGAGGGAAACATGACCCTGGATGACTTCCTGGATATGTTCTCCGTGCTGAGTGAGATGGCTCCACGAGATCTGAAAGCCTACTATGCATTTAAAATCTACGGTTAGTGTGTGAGATGTGTATGCCTTTAATAACATCTACCATCAGCAGGTCATAAATACTTCTGGTTTGCTCTCAAAACAGTTTTGGTTATGTGAAACAATCTGCCCAGCAAGAAATAATATCATTTTAACATAATCAGCAACTTGATGTTTGGTATTCAGAGTTTTGGTATTTTATTAGGATCCCCATTTGCTGTTGCAAAAGCAGCAGCTAATCTTCCTGGGGTCCAACACAGAACAGGAAACATGATATAATACAGAACATTAAAATAGACAAGAACAGCTCAAGGACAGAACTACATACATAGCTACATATTAATACACACAGAATATCTAGGCCCAACAGGGGAGAGGCGTTGTGCCGTGAGGTGTTTCTTCATCTGTTTTAAAAAAAACAGGTTTTCTGTTTATTTGAGCAATATGAGATGGAACGGAGTTTGATACAAAATGTCTCTATGAAATACTGTACGCTATCTTGAATTTGTTCTGGATTTAGGGACTGTGAAAAGATCCCTGTTGGCGTGTCTGGTGGGATAAGCCTGTGTGTCAGAGCCAGTGGTGAGCCATGGCATCATAATGATGGTAATAAGAGGTGGATTCATTCGGGTGGGACTGTGTAGGACCTCACTGAAGGCTCAGGCCCACGGCACACCACTGGTCAGAGCTGTGTCTAAGTTGACTATGTAACACAATTTGGGATTTTCAACATATGAATGTTTCTAAATAGAAAGAAGAAGTGATGCAGTCAGTCTCAACTCTTAGCCAAGAGAGACTGGCATGCATAGTATTTATATCAGCCCTCTGATTACAATGAAGAGCAAGATGCCCCACTCTGTTCTGGGCCAGATGCAGCTTAACTAGGTCTTTCCTTGCAGCACTGGACCACACGACTGGACAATAATCAAGATCAGACAAAACTAGAGCCTGCAGAATTTCTGGAGTGTGGTGTCAAAAAAGCAGAGCATCTCTGTATTACGGACAGACCTCTCCCCTTCTTTACAACCATTGGATCTATATGTTTTGACCATGACAGTTTACAATCTAAGGTAACGCCAAGTCATTTAGTCTCCTCAACTTGTTCAACAGCCACACCATTCATTACCAGATTCTGCTGAGATCTAGAACTTAAGGAATGATTTGTACCAAATACAATGCTTTTAGTTTTAGAGATGTTCAGGACCAGTTTATTACTGGCCACCCATTCCAAAAACAGACTGTAACTCTTTGTTAAGGGTTTCAGGGATTTCATTAGCTGTGGTTGCTGATGTGTATATGGTTGAATCATCAGCATACATGGACACACATGCTTTGTTTAATGCCAGTGGCAGGTCATTGGTAAAAGAGTAGAGGGCCTAGAGAGCTGCCCTGCGGTACAC
The DNA here is from genome assembly GCF_021184085.1 of Oncorhynchus gorbuscha. Taxonomy (NCBI): domain Eukaryota; kingdom Metazoa; phylum Chordata; class Actinopteri; order Salmoniformes; family Salmonidae; genus Oncorhynchus; species Oncorhynchus gorbuscha. Next base: position 43,468,311 of record NC_060194.1, on the reverse strand, counting down.
CACACTTTACATGTTTGACATTAGGGAAGCATCCATTTAAAGAAAAAAAAAGTTCTATTAGATAGATAGCTCTGCATCCACGATATGGCAGAGGTTGAAAAGCCAAAACACATACGTTTTTTCAACAACAGGTTATGGTCAATAATATCAAAGGCTGCACTGAAATCTAACAGTACAGCTCCCACAATCCTTTTATTATCAATTTATTTCAACCAATCATCAGTCATTTGTGTCAGCGTAGTACATGTTGAGTGCCCTTCTCTATAAGCATGCTTAAAGTCTGTTGTTAATTTGTTTACAGAGAAATAGCATTGTATTTGTTGAAACACATTTTTTCCAACAGTTTGCTAAGAGCTGGCAGCAAGCTGATAGGTCTGATGTTAGAACCAGTAAAGGTTGCTTTACCATTCTTGGGTAGCGGAATGACTTTGGCTTCCCTCCAGGCCTGAGGACAAAGACTTTCCTCTAGACTCAGATTAAAGATATGACAGATAGGAGTGGCTATAGAGTTAGATACCATCCTCAGTAGGAGTGGCTATAGAGTCAGCTACCATCCTCAGTAGCTTTCCATCTAAGTTCTCAATGCCAGGAGGTTTGTCATTATTGATTGATAACAATAATTTTTCCACCTCTCCCGCACTAACTCTACAAAATTCTAACTTGCAATGCTTTTCCTTCATTATTTGTTCTTTTTTATGCATGAATACGATGGCTCACTGTTCGTTGTTGACATTTCCTGTGGAGTTCGCCAATGAAGTAATCATTCAAATAGTTGGCAACATCAAATAGTTTTGTGATAAATATGCCATCTGATTCGATGAAAGATTTGCAGTAAGTCAGCCAGTCAGATGCAGTGCAGCCAGACTTATTAGCCCCATCTCTGTGAATGATTGATAAGGGCATTATAGAGGGGCCCAAACAGGCTGTATGGACAGGGCAGGTCTATACAAAAAAAGGCCTTGCACGGTCTGTGTTGCTAGAGTCACCCTAATTAACTGGCGATGACAGATGACGTTTCACCGCAGGCGGCTATGCAGTGACATGACTGCGGTCATGGGTCAATAAAACGCAAAGGAAGGCTCTGTTTGGAATTGTGTAGTTACAGGACAAAAAGGGAAGTCTATGCTTCCCGAAAAGCACCCTAGCCTAGTGTTCAGAGTGTTGGGTCAGTAACCAAAGGTTGCTGAAGCGAATCCCTGAGCTGACAAGGTAAAAATCTGTTATTCTGCCCCTGAGCAAGGCAGTTAACCCACTGTTCCCCTGAACAAGGAAGTTAACCCACTGTTCCCCTGAACAAGGCAGTTAACCCACTGTTCCACAGGCGCTGAAGACATGGATGTTGATTTAAGGCAGCCCCCTGTACCTCTCTGATTCAGAGGGGTTGGGTTAAATGCAGAAGACACATTTCAGTTGTACAACTGACTAGGTATCCCTCTTTCCCTTTAGTACACTGCTACTACCAGGGACCAAAGTAAGCTGTAAACTAAAAGAGGGGAATGTGAACTTTAATCTTTAACTGATCATTTGAATAATGACATCCTACTAATGTTTCTGTTCCTCCTCCAATCCTCTCAGACTTCAACAATGATGACTTCCTGTGTAAGTCTGACCTGGAGAAGACGCTGAACAAGCTGACGCGGAATGAGCTAACGGAGGACGAGGTCAGGATGGTATGTGAGAAGGTGATCGACGAGGCCGACCTGGACAACGATGGACGTCTCTCGCTGGAGGACTTCCAGCACATGATCGTCCGTGCTCCAGACTTCCTCAGGTCTGCAGTAGTTGTCACCTAACCAATGGCCAAGCGTTTTTTTTCCTGGGCAGTTCTTAACTTTCATTTAGCCAAACAACTGGGAACTCAGGAAAAAAATAATCTCGGACTGGGAAAATCATGACATCAGTGATCTTTAGGTTGGAGAAGTCAGAGCTCTAGGATGATGTCAGAGTTTCCGACTTGTAATTCTGAGTTGGATGACTTTTCAAAACAATTTTTCGCAGTTCTGAGTTGTCTTGAACGCACTGAAGTAGGAGGTTTCCCAATTCTGAGTTGTCTTGAACGCTCTGAAGTAGGAGTTTTCCCAGTCCTGAGTTGTCATCAACGCACTAAAGTAGGAGGTTTCCCAATTCTGAGTTGTCTTGAACACGGTGAAGTCGGAGGTTTCCCAGTTCTGAGTGTTCTTGAATGCAGCATAACTCATTTAGAACAAATTCTAACATGTTGACTTTTCTTCCACAGCACCTTCCATATAAGGATATGAAGACTAAAGAGATGCCATGGACACTACCACCATGGATCCAAACATTTTCTCTACCAAAGATGTTATAGGGACCTTTAAAGTGTGCACTATGCAGGCTTAGGCTAGTTGTTTTTGACTTTGATGTAGGCCGGAGACAGCCCACTGACCTGTTGACAGCTGAATAGTCTATTATTATAGAGCTATTGTCGCTATCAGGACAGGGCTCATTAGCTATGACGGCCAACAGTTGCTTTGTATTCTCTTCTATGAAGGCTCAGTTACACCAGGATTTAAAATAAACATCTTCCCCCATATTCCACTGAACCATGGAGGGGCAGTGGAGGATGAGGCATCTGTGTCATGTATAAATTAACGCTCCATTATAAAATCATGGGTTCAGCTAACAGTCAATTGTGCTTCATCATTCTGAATACATTCATACAATGTCATTTAAAGAGGCAATCTGAGGTTGAAACAACAACAACCCCAACTCTTCTTTGGTAAACAGCTGAGGGAGGCGGCTGTAGAAATGTAACCACTCTCAAATTCATAGATGAAGCTCTGGATGCGAGGACCGACCATCCATGAGATCAAAATTATAGTTTCAAGCTATACCGTGTTTGTTTACAATTATATTGTTTACATTTTTTTTATTAGTAAAACAAGCTTGTATTTGGGGTTCTGATGGGGGTAAGGCAGTCAAACTAAGCTCATGAGGAATGTATATGTTTACTCTTCAAGAATCAGTGACTATATATTAAGATTAAAGTCCAAAATGTATGTACTAATTCCTGACTGCCCCTTAGAAGAAAAAAAATGATGACTCACAGCTCTTTAAAATTATTGTATTTTATTCAATCAAAGTGCAGATATCTACAAAAACTGTAGATCAATTTCAATATGATTGTATTAAGTATAGTACAATTACAGTAGATCTCTTCTCTCTTTTGAATGTGATATATTAAAAACAGCATTTTATATTTTCTTAAAATGTCATTTCTTTCTCATGGTGTACCTCGACAATGGAATACAGATGAGGTCATAAAAAAAGCAATGTAAGTGATATGCATTTAGGGGGTTGAACTCTGACTTTTCCTAAACCTTCATTTCCACTTAGTCATGCATTGGTGTCAAGCGGAAGTTCGCCACGTACTGACAGAAAGAACAAGGAGAGATGGATAACACATTTTAGAGGTAGTTTTGACAGAAAATATTTTGACTAAAATGACACACACCTGTCTTTTTCTACACTGTTGTTAAGATGTCAAGCTATCAAAATAAAAAAGATAAAAGTAGTCTCCTTTGTGCTCACCTCTACTGTCCGTAGCCACTGGAAGTGGTTTGGGGGTGGCTGTGCTGCAGTTTTTTCCGGGATTGAAGACATCTATATCTGTCCACTAATACAGGACTAGTAAAGACCCAGAGCTCTACCTTTGTGAATTAAAAAAAAACTACATGTATTTGAGTGTTTACCAGCATTTTTAACTTCGGTCTGATAATTATCTTTACAAAACAAGGTAAAAATAGTTGTGGAATATAAAAGTACTTGCCTGATATATGTTTTCCAGTTTCTTCAAATACTTTGCAAGTTCAACTTATTTCTATGTGTAAACTGAAATGGTCTATTCATTCCTCTTCTATTTTAGTAGACACTCTTAAAAAGAGCAATTTACAGTAGTGGGTGTATATATTTTCATACTGGTCCCCTGTGGGAATCGAACCCACAACCCTAGCATTACAAGTACCATGCATGCTCTACTAACTGAGCCACATTATCACATCACATTACTGTAGTGGTCATTGTTTTTCTTCATGGTGATAGAAAGTCTACAGGTACAAACCTGGATTATCAGCCTACTGTATGTACAATACAGTAATGTACAAGGATGGTAAATTAATACTGCACAAAAATGGGTTGTTTTCCATGTTATTTGATCAAGAAAAATCTATGTTTTTATCTTTGTCCATAACTTTGCACCTTTTGATGTAAATGTTTAAGGACAGGTTTATTTATTTCTGGATTCCATTAGAATGACATCACAGAGAAAGAGACAGGGTTGTGTTCTTTCTGGATTCCATTAGAATGACATCACAGTGAAAGAGACAGGGTTGTGTTCTTTCTGGATTCCATTAGAATGACATCACAGAGAAAGAGACAGGGTTGTGTTCTGTCTGGATTCAATTAGAATGACATCACAGAGAAAGAGACAGGGTTGTGTTCTTTCTGGATTCCATTAGAATGACATCACAGTGAAAGAGACAGGGTTGTGTTCTGTCTGGATTCCATTAGAATGACATCACAGAGAAAGAGACAGGGTTGTGTTCTTTATGGATCCCATTAGAATGACATCACAGTGAAAGAGACAGGGTTGTGTTCTTTCTGGATTCCATTAGAATGACATCACAGTGAAAGAGACAGGGTTGTGTTCTATCTGGATTCCATTAGAATGACATCACAGAGAAAGGGACAGGGTTGTGTTCTGTCTGGATTCCATTAGAATGACAGAATCCCACATCACCCTGTCTGGATTCATTTTCACTGTGATGATCATTAGAATGACATCACAGTGAAAGAGACAGGGTTGTGTTCTTTCTGGATTCCATTAGAATGACATCACAGTGAAAGAGACAGGGTTGTGTTCTGTCTGGATTCCATTAGAATGACATCACAGTGAAAGAGACAGGGTTGTGTTCTGTCTGGATTCCATTAGAATGACATCACAGAGAAAGAGACAGGGTTGTGATGGATCCCATGACATCACAGTGAAAGAGACAGGGTTTTGTTCTGTCTGGATTCCGTTAATAGGACATCACAGAGAAAGAGACAGGGTTGTGTTCTGTCTGGATTCCGTTAATATGACATCACAGAGAAAGAGACAGGGTTGTGTTCTGTCTGGATTCCATTAGAATGACATCACAGAGAAAGGGACAGGGTTGTGTTCTATCTGGATTCCATTAGAATGACATCACAGAGAAAGAGACAGGGTTGTGTTCTATCTGGATTCCATTAGAATGACATCACAGAGAAAGGGAAAGGGTTGTGTTCTATCATTCCATTAGAATGACATCACCTGTCTTTCTAGAATTCACTGTGATATCTGGATTCCATTAGAATGACATCACAGAGAAAGGGACAGGGTTGTGTTCTATCTGGATTCCATTAGAATGACATCACAGAGAAAGGGAAAGGGTTGTGTTCTGTCTGGATTCCATTAGAATGACATCACAGTGAAAGAGACAGGGTTGTGTTCTGTCTGGATTCCATTAGAATGACATCGCAGAGAAAGAGACAGGGCAGAAAGATACTGCTCTTACTGTTCTTATTTATACCTTTTTTTTGTGCCAAAGATGAGATACTAAAAATAACTTTTGCTCTCCCTACAGACATCGACACTCAGCAAAAAAATAAACGTCCTCACTGTCGACTGTGTTTATTTTCAGCAAAATTAATGTGTAAATATTTGAATGAACATAAGATTCAATAAACTGAGACATAAACTAAATAAGTTCCACAGACATGTGACAAACAGAAATAGAATAATGTGTCCCTGAACAAAGCAGCGGTCAAAATCAAAAGTAACAGTCAGTATCTGGTGTGGCCACCAGCTGCAATAAGTACTGGAGCGCATCTCCTCCTCATGGCCTGCACCAGATTTGCCAGTTCTTGCTGTGAGATGTTACCCCACTCTTCTATCAAGGCACCTGTAAGTTCCCAGACATTTCTGCGGGGAATGTCCCTAGCCCTCATCCTCCGATTCAACAGGTCCCAGACGTGCTCAATGTGATTGAGATCCGGGCTCCTCGCTGGACTTGGCAGAACACTGACATTCCTGTCTTGCAGGAAATCACCCACAGAATGAGCAGTATGGCTGGTGGCATTGTCATGCTGGAGGGTCATGTCAAGATGAGCCTGCAGGAAGGGTACCACATGAGGGAGGAGGATGTCTTTCCTGTAACGCACAGCGTTGAGATTGTCTGCAATGACAACAAGCTCAGTCCGATGATGGTGTGACACACCGCCCCAGACCATGACGGACCCTCCACCGCCAAATCAATCCCGCTCCAGAGTACAGGACTGTCTGACCATCATGAGACAAAACCGCGACTCGTCAGCGAAGAGCACTTTTTGCCAGTCCTGTCTGGTCCAGCGATGGTGGGTTTGTCCCCATAAGCAACGTTGTTGCCTGCTTTACAACAGGCCTACAAGCCCCCAGTACAGACTCTGTCAGCCTATTGTGGACATACTGAGCACTGATGGAGGGATTGTGCGTTCCTGGTGTAACTCGGGCAGTTGTTGCCATCCTGTACCTGTCCCGCAGGTGTGATGTTCGGATGTACCGATCCTGTGCAGGTGTTGTTACACGTTGTCTGCCACTGTGAGGATGATCAGCTATCCGTCCTGTCTCCCTGTAGCGCTGTCTTAGGCGTCTCCCAGTACAGACAATGTCATTTATTGCCATGGCGACATCTGCAGTCCTCATGCCTCCTTGCAGCATGCCTAAGGCACGTTCACGCAGATGAGCAGGGACCCTGGGCAACTTACTTTTGGTGTTTTCCAGAGTCAGTAGAAAGGCCTCTTTAGTTTCCTACATTTTCATAACGGTGGCCTTAATTGCCTACCATCTGTAAGCTGTTATTGTCTTAACGACCGTTCCACAGGTGCATGTTCAGTAATTGTTATGGTTCATTGAACAAGCATGGGAAACAGTGTTTAAACCCTTTACAATGAAGATCTGTGAAGTTATTTGGATTTTTATTAATTATCTTTGAAAGACAGGGTCCTGAAAAAGGGTTGTTTATTGTTTTGCTGAGTTTATATATATATATATATATATATATATATAAAAATGTTCACCTTTATTTAACCAGGTAGGCTAATTGCGAACAAGTTCTCATTTACAACTGCGACCTGGCCAAGATAAAGCAAAGCAGTCCAACACTTACAACACATATGCGTCCACTAAGACTAATAAATGCCCAATGCACTAATTTTGTGAGATAAAAATATAGAGAAATATTTTTTTTTTAATGATTTTTCAGGGGGGTACTTTGCGTGGTTACACTACTGTCTACCAATCTTCAGGATCAAACACTTGGGCATATCATTGCATTGAAAGTATCAACATTTGAAAAATAATGATAAATGACTAATGTTCTTGTCTCAATGCAAGACAAACAAATCCCATATTCTTTCTTTAAGAGTGCCATCAAATTCCACATCAGTACATTTAAAAAAACAAACAATGTATGAATTATTTGCAGGGCAACCATTTTCCCAGATAAATAACTCTCAAAATATCACATGAAAGCAAACAAATACACAAAAATGCAGGAGGTACAAATGTCATAATGCTCCAAACTGATGTTTCTACTCTCCTGCCAACTGCTTTTGGAATTGTCATGACAAAAGTTTGCAAAAGCTTGACAAGAACCATGTTTCCATCGCACATATTTATGCGAGAAAACGTCAGATAAAACCTGTAATGACCTAAGGCCTAATGGAAACATAACATTTTGAAGTGAACTTCCCAAATGTCAACAAAACAAAAATATGCTGGAGAGAAGGTGGGATCTTGGTGTGTCTGTAAAATGTTTTCATTATTTATTTAACCTTTATTTAACTGGGCAAGTCAGTTAAGAACAAATTCTTATTTACAATGACGGCCTACCAAAAGGCAAAAGGCCTCCTGTGGGGATGGGGGCCTGGGATAAAAAATACAATATAAATATAGGACAAAACACACATCATAACAAGAGAGACAACACTACATAAAGACAGATCGAAGACAACAACATAGCAAGGCAGCAACAGCATGGTAGCAACACAACATGACAACAACATGGTAGCAGCACAAAACATGGTACAAACATTATTGGGCACAGTCAACAGCACAAAGAGCAAGAAGGTAGAGACAACAATACATCACACAAAGCAGCCACAACTGTCAGAAAGAGTGTCCATGATTGAGTCTTCGAATGAAGCTCTTGAGATAAAACTGTCCAATTTGAGTGTTTGTTGCAGCTCGTTCCAGTCGCTAGCTGCAGCGAACTGAAAAGACGAGCGACCCAGGGATGTGTGTGCTCCGGGGACCTTTAACAGAATGGCAGACTGGCAGAACGGGTGTTGTATATGGAGGATGAGGGCTGCAGTAGATATCTCAGATAAGGGGGAGTGAGGCCTAAGAGGGTATTATAAATAAGCATCAACCAGTGGGTCTTGCGACGGGTATACAGAGATGACCAGTTTACAAAGGAGTATAGAGTGCTGTGATGTGTCCTATAAGGAGCATTGGTGGCAAATCTCATGGCCGAATAGTAAAGAACATCTAGCCGCTTGAGATCACCCTTACCTGCCAATCTATAAATTATGTCTCCGTAATCTGGCATGGGTAGGATGGTCATCTGAATCAGGGTTAGTTTGGCAGCTGGGGTGAAAGAGGAGCGATTATGATAGAGGAAACCAAGTCTAGATTCAACTTTAGCCTGCAGCTTTGATATGTGCTGAGAGAAGGACAGTGCACCGTCTAGCCATACTCCCAAGTACTTGTATGAGGTGACTACCTCAAGCTCTAAACCCTCAGAGGTAGTAATAACACCTGTGGGAAGAGGGGCATTCTTCTTACCAAACCACATGACCTTTGTTTTGGAGGTGTTCAGAACAAGGTTAAGGGTAGAGAAAGCTCGTTGGACAGCTTTGTTGTAGAGAATTTAGCGCAAAATCCGGGGAGGGGCCAGTTGAGTATAAGACTGTATCATCTGCATAGAAATTTGATGAGTGAGTTCCTACTACCTGAGCTACGTTAATGATGTAAATTGAGAACAACGTCGGGCCTAGGATTGAGCTTTGGGGTACTCCCTTGGTGACAGGCAGCGGCTGAGACAGTAGATTTTCTGACTTTATACACTGCACTCAGAGAGGTAGTTAGCAAACCAGGCCAAACACCCCTCAGAGACACCAATACTCCTTAGCCAGCCAACAAGAATGGAATTGTCTACTGTATCAAAAGCTTTGGCCAAGTCAACAAAAATAGCAGCACAAGCAGCACTTGCTTAGAATAAAGGGCAATGGTGAGATCATTGAGGACCTTTAAGGTTGTAGTGACACATCCATAACCTGAGGGGAAACCAGATTGCATACCATAGAGAATACTATAGGCATCAAGAAAGCCAGTCAGATGATTATTGACAAGTTTTTCTAACACTTTTGATAAACAAGGAAAAATAGAAATAGGCCTATAACAGTTATGATCTGTGGCTGCCTTCCAAGCAATGGGAACCTTCCCAGAAAGGAGAGACAGGTTAAAAAGGATGGAGATAGGCTTGGCGATGACAGGTGCAGCAACCTTAAAGAAGAAAGGGTTTAAACCATCTGACCCAGATTTTTTTGGGGGGTCAAGTTTAAGGAGCTCCTTTAGCACCTCAGACTCAGTGACTGCCCACAGGGAGAAACTTTGTAGCGGGGCAGGGGAAAAAGAGGGAAAGAGGTAGAAGCATCGGGGATAGTCACATTAGAAGAGGTGGGAGATGAGGAAATGTTGGATGGGCAAGGAGGGATGGCTGAGTCAAATAGGAATCCTAACTTAATGAAGGTGTGATTAAAGAGCTCAGCCATGTGCTTCTTGTCAGTAGCAACCACATCATCAACATTAAGGTACATGGGCAGCTGTGAGAAGGGTTTATTCTCCAGGTCTTTAACCATTTTCCAGAACTTCTTGGGGTTAGACCCATAGAGAGTTCCTGTTCCTTAAAGTAACTAATTTTGGCCTTCCGGAAAGCCTGAGTGCTCTTATTTCTTATTTGCCTGAACCAGAGCCAGTCAGCTTGTGTATGCGTGTGCTGAGCCTTTTGCCAAATGCAATTATTGAGGTGGAGTAACTCTGCAAGATCATGGTCGAACCGGGGGCTGCACCTATTTTTAATTCTCATGTTCTTTATGGGGGCGTGTTTGTTAACAATACCACTGAAAATATACCAAAAGAAAGTCCAAGCGTCTTCGACAGAGGGGATCAATCTGATTCTATACCAATTTACACAAGCCAGTTCATGAAGGAAGGCTTGCTCATTCATTTTTTAAATTGTCTATGACAAATCAGGACAGGTCGTTTCACTGAGCAGCCATTATGAACACAGGCTGTAAAACAGTGATCACTAAGGTCATTACAGAAAACACCAGACTGATACCTATCAGGATTATTTGTGAGGATAACATCGAGGAGAGCAGCCTTTTCTGGGTGTTTGGAGTCATACTTTGTGGGATTGGTGATAATCTGAGAAAGATTTAGGGAGTCCCATTGCTTTAGGATAAGTCAGGTGGTTTAAGCATGTCCCAGTTTAGGTCACCTAGCAGGACAAATTCCGACTTAGTTTAAGGGGCCAGGAGAGAGCTTAGGGCAGGTAGGGTACAGGCAGGTGCTAATGGAGGACGATAGCACCCAGCAACAGTCAACAAAGAGCTATTTGAAAGTTTAATGCTTAAAAGTAAATCAAATTGTTTGGGTACAGACTTGATGGAGACAACCAAGCACTGAAGGTGATCCTTGGTAAAGATTGCCACTCCTCCACCTTTGGAAGATCTGTCTTGCCGAAAAAGGTTATAACCAGAAAGGTTAACATCAGTATTCAAAACACTCTTAACCACGTCTCAGTAATGACCAACACATCTGGATTGGAGCTATGAACCCACACTTTCAATTGATCCATTTTATGTAATAAGCTTCAATTGTTAACGTGCAGAAAAACCAGGCTTTTACGAGATCAAAAATCAGTGAAGCAGATATCAGAGCGCAAGTAAGAATTGGGGCAAGCAACAATAGATGGGTCAGGGTGTACATGCACATTTCCAGATATCATCAGCAGTAATACAATCAGGGCACGGCAGAGGGCAGGGAGAGCTCTGCAGTGCTGATTTATGACATCTGAATGTGCATCAGATGGTAACAAGATCATATTGTACAGCAATTTCATCAAGTAACATGAATACAAAGCTGGAGAGAGGTGGTTAGAATAGGATGGGAGGCCAAAAGTCTGTGTAACCAATAGCGAGTCAGAGTCCCAAGTGTGGGAACAAACATAGTCTGTCCCAAGGTTGGGTAAAGAAAGTTTGTAGTCAACAAAGTATTCATGAGTCATGAAGTAAATAGCAAAAAAGCTAAATGCACAATAATGAAAAAATATATATAACGACTTGGGGCTACCCATTGTAAGTTCAGAGTCACTCACCCAAACAGTGCGTGTGTGCTGGGGGCGAGAGAAAGCTCGGGAGAGAGGGGGGAGTATGGTGGAGGTACCTGTACCAGACAGGGGGAGACAGACCAGGGAGAGAGGGGTGAGTGTGGTAGAGTTACCTGTACCAGACAGGGGGAGACAGGCCAGGGAGAGAGGGGGAGTATGGTGGAGGTACCTGTACCAGACAGGGGGAGACAGGCCAGGGAGAGAGGGGGAGTATGGTGGAGGTACCTGTACTAGACAGGGGAGACAGGCCAGGGAGAGAGGGGGAGTATGGTGGAGGTACCTGTACCAGACAGGGGGAGACAGGCCAGGGGAGAGGGGGAGTATGGTGGAGGTACCTGTACTAGACAGGGGGAGACAGGCCAGGGAGAGAGGGGTGAGTGTGGTGGGGGTTCCTGTACCAGACAGGGGGAGACAGGCCAGGGCAGACAGTGAACAGAGAGGGGTGAGTGTGGTGAAGGTACCTGTATTAGACAGGGGGAGACAGGCCAGGGAGAGAGGGGTGAGTGTGGTGGGGGTTCCTGTACCAGACAGGGGGAGACAGGCCAGGGCAGACAGTGAACAGAGAGGGGTGAGTGTGGTGGAGGTACCTGTACCAGACAGAGGGGGAAACAGGCTAGGGCAGACGGTGAACAGAGAGGGGGAGTGTGGTGGAGGTACCTGTACCAGACAGAGGGGGAAACAGGCTAGGGCAGACGGTGAACAGAGAGGGGGAGTGTGGTGGAGGTACCTGTACCAGACAGAGGGGGAAACAGGCTAGGGCAGACGGTGAACAGAGAGGGGTGAGTGTGGTGGAGGTACCTGTACCAGACAGAGGGGGAGACAGACCAGGGCAGACGGTGAACAGAGAGGGGGAGTGTGGTGGAGGTACCTGTACCAGACAGAGGGGGAGACAGACCAGGGCAGACGGTGAACAGAGAGGGGGAGTGTGGTGGGGGTACCTGTACCAGACAGGGGGAGACAGGCCAGGGCAGACGGTGAACAGAGAGGGGTGAGTGTGGTGGAGGTACCCGTACCAGACAGGGGGAGACAGACCAGGGCAGACGGTGAACAGAGAGGGGTGAGTGTGGTGGGGGTACCTGTACCAGACAGGGGGAGACAGGCCAGGGCAGACGGTGAACAGATCGCCAGGTGGAATCCAAGTAGCAGTGCAGCAGGCAATGGGAGTAGGTGTCACCCACTTGGGAGAAGTTTTTATTTCTGTAGGCAAATTTCCTGTAGAAAATGCCAGTGACTGGTCTTTGAACAGCAGGAGGGGACTTCAGAGGACGCTTCAAAGACTCCTGACACTTGTTGGGCCCAAAGGCCTTTTACTTCACACCTTAGTGCTAATTGAATTGGTATCTGGCTCAATTCCAGGTTGGAATGGCGTCCTCGGGACTCTGCTGTTTGTTGGCTAGAGCAACCTCCGTAAAAATAAAACCTTGGCAGCAGTAATCTCTTTGGTTAATCTTGGTCAAAATTAGGTTGTAGGTTTGGAGTTTTGATCTGGGGTGAAGGCCATGCTGTGGAGTGTAGCATCCTACATACAGTTGAAGTTGGAAGTTTACATACACCTTAGCCAAATACATTTAAACTCAGTTTTTCACAATTCGTGCCATTTAATCCTAGTAAAAGTCCCCTGTTTTAGATCAGTTAGGATCACCACTTTATTTTAAGAATGTGAAATGTCAGAATAATAGTAGAGAGAATGATTTATTTCAGATTTGATTTCTTTCATCACATTCCCAGTGGATCAGAAGTTAACATTTTGTCCCATTCCTCCTGACAGAGCTGGTGTAACTGAGTCAGGTTTGGAGGCCTCTTTGCTCGCACACACTTTTTCAGTTCTGCCCACACATTTTCTATAGGAATGAGGTCAGGGCTTTGTGATGACTACTCCAATACCTTGACTTTTTTGTCCTTAAGCCATTTTGCCACAACTTTGGAAGTATGCTTGGGGTCATTATCCACTTGCGACCAAGATTTAACTTCCTGACTGATGTCTTGAGATGTTGCTTCAATGTAGCCACATAATTTTTCTTCCTCATGTCTTCTATTTTGTGAATTGCACCAGTCCCTCCTGCAGCAAAGCACCCCACAATATGATGCTGCCAGCCCCGTGCTTCACGGTTGGGATGGTGTTCTTCGGCTTGCAAGCCTTCCCCTTTTTTCTCCAAACATAAAGATGGTCATTATGGCCAATCAGTTCTACTTTTGTTTTATCAGACCAGCGGACTTTTCTCCAAAAAGTACAATCTTTGTCCCCATGTGCAGTTGCAAACGGTTGTCTGGCTTTTTTATGGTAGTTTTGGAGCAGTGGCTTCTTCATTGCTGAATGTCGATATAGGACTCGTTTTACTGTCGATATAGTTTTGTACCTGTTTCCTCCAGCATCATCACAAGGTCCTTTGCTGTTGTTCTGGGATTGATTTGCACCAAAGTACGTTCATCTCTAGGAGACAGAGCACGTCTCCTACCTGAGCGGTATGACGGCTGTGTGGTCCCATGGTGTTTATACTTGCGTACTATTGTTCGTACAGATGAATGTGGTACCTTCAGGCGTTAGGAAATAGCTCCCAAGGTTGAACCAGACTTGTGGTCTACAATTGTTTTCTGAGGTCTTGGCTGATTTCTTTTGATTTTCCCATGATGTCAAGCAAAGAGGCACTGAGTTTGAAGGTAGGCCTTGAAAAACATCCACAAGTACACCTCCAACTGACTCAAATGATGTAATAATAATAATAATAATAATAAATGCCATTTAGCAGACACTTTTATCCAAAGCGACTTACAGTCATGTGTGCATACATTCTATGTATGGGTGGTCCCGGGATCGAACCCACTACCCTGGCGTTACAAGCGCCATGCTCTACTAACTGAGCTACAGAAGGACCACATGTCAATTAGCCTATCAGAAGCTTATAAAGCCATGACATCATTGTCTGGAATTTTCCAAGCTGTTTAAAGGCACAGTCAACTTAGTGTATGTAAATTTCTGACCCACTGGAATTGTGATACATTGAATTATAAGTGAAATAATCTGTCTGTAAACAATTGTTGGAAAAATTACTTGTGTCATGTACAAGGTATATGTATGTCCTAACCGACTTGCCAAAAATATAGCTTGTTAACAAGAAATTTATTGAGTGGTTGAAAAACAAGTTAATGACTCCAACCTAAGTGTATGTAAACTTCCGACTTCAACTGTATATACAGTGCCTTGCGAAAGTATTCGGCCCCCTTGAACTTTGCGACCTTTTTCCCACATTTCAGGCTTCAAACATAAAGATATAAAACTGTATTTTTTGTGAAGAATCAACAACAAGTGGAACACAATCATGAAGTGGAACGACATTTATTGGATATTTCAAACTTTTTTAACAAATCAAAAACTGAAAAAATGGCCGTGCAAAATTATTCAGCCCCTTTACTTTCAGTGCAGCAAACTCTCTCCAGAAGTTCAGTGAGGATCTCTGAATGATCCAATGTTGACCTAAATGACTAATGATGATAAATACAATCCACCTGTGTGTAATCAAGTCTCCGTATAAATGCACCTGCACTGTGATAGTCTCAGAGGTCCGTTAAAAGCGCAGAGAGCATCATGAAGAACGAGGAACATACCAGGCAGCTCCGAGATACTGTTGTGAAGAAGTTTAAAGCCGGATATGGATACAAAAAGATTTCCCAAGCTTTAAACATCCCAAGGAGCACTGTGCAAGCGATAATATTGAAATGGAAGGAGTATCAGACCACTGCAAATCTACCAAGACCTGGCCGTCCCTCTAAAATTTCAGCTCATACAAGGAGAAGACTGATCAGAGATGCAGCCAAGAGGCCCATGATCACTCTCAATGAACTGCAGAGATCTACAGCTGAGGTGGGACACTCTGTCCATAGGACAACAATCAGTCGTATATTGCACAAATCTGGCCTTTATGGAAGAGTGGCAAGAAGAAAGCCATTTCTTAAAGATATCCATAAAAAGTGTCGTTTAAAGTTTGCCACAAGCCACCTGGGAGACACACCAAACATGTGGAAGAAGGTGCTCTGGTCAGACGAAACCAAAATTGAACTTTTTGGCAACAATGCAAAACGTTATGTTTGGCGTAAAAGCAACACAGCTCATCACCCTGAACACACCATCCCCACTGTCAAACATGGTGGAGGCAGCATCATGGTTTGGGCCTGCTTTTCTTCAGCAGGGACAGGGAAGATAGATGGAGCCAAATACAGGACCATTCTGGAAGAAAACCTGATGGAGTCTGCAAAAGACCTGAGACTGGGACGGAGATTTGTCTTCCAACAAGACAATGATCCAAAACATAAAGCAATATCTACAATGGAATGGTTCAAAAATAAACATATCCAGGTGTTAGAATGGCCAAGTCAAAGTCCAGACCTGAATCCAATCGAGAATCTGTGGAAGAACTGAAAACTGCTGTTCACAAATGCTCTTCATCCAACCTCACTGAGCTCGAGCTGTTTTGCAAGGAGGAATGGGAAAAAATTTCAGTCTCTCGATGTGCAAAACTGATAGACATACCCCAAGCGACTTACAGCTGTAATCGCAGCAAAAGGTGGCGCTACAAAGTATTTGTTATGCACATGAGTGAGGACCCAAAAGCGGTTTAACAAATACAGAGTCCTTTAATGTCAAAACACAGGGAAGACATAGATCCTCTTCAGATGTATATAATGGCAAAATAGACAACCCGCAGAGAGGGCGACAAATGAATCATAAAGTCTTTCTGATAATTACAGAGGAGTCCCCTTCTTAGCAGCAGAGGAGAATAGCTGGGTTAGAGTCCCCTTCTTAGCAGCAGAGGAGAATAGCTGGGTTAGAGTCCCCTTCTTAGCAGCAGAGGAGAATAGCTGGGTAGAGTCCCCTTCTTAGCAGCAGAGGAGAATAGCTGGGTTAGAGTCCCCTTCTTAGCAGCAGAGGAGAATAGCTGGGTAGAGTCCCCTTCTTAGCAGCAGAGGAGAATAGCTGGGTTAGCGGCGACAGACTGCTGGTCTCTCTGAGTAGGCGCGGGTCGTAGAGGACAGAGGTACCTGATCACACGTAGCATCAGATGAACAGGCAGATTCCTACAGGACAAGGGTGAAGCAAACGAGACGATAGTTTGGTTCTGGCATGAGAAACTCAAACGAGAATCTGACAAAGACAGAAGCAGGAACAGAGAGAGAAATAGAGACCTAATCAGAGGGAAAAAGGGAACAGGTGGGAAAAGGGTGAACGAGGTAGTTAGAGAAGATGAGGAACAGCTGGGGGAAGGAGAGGAAGAGAAGGTAACCTAATACGACCAGCAGAGGGAGACGGAGTGAAGAGAAAGAACAGGAACAAGACATAATATGACAATACATGACAGTATTAACTTAAGGGGGCTGAATAATATTGCACGGCCAATTTTTCCGTTTTTGATTTGTTAAAAAAGTTTGAAATATCCAATAAATGTCGTTCCACTTCATGATTGTGTCCCACTTGTTGTTGATTCTTCACAAAAAAATACAGTTTTATATCTTTATGTTTGAAGCCTGAAATGTGGCAAAAGGTCAAAGTTCAACTGGGCTGAATACTTTCGCAAGGCACTGTACCTGCCTAAAATCCAAGTTTATCCAAATCTATCCTTTTGCAATGAGAGAAATGTTGGTGGAAAAGCTTTTATGAGCAAATATGGATATAATAACTATCATATCAATATCCATTTTGGAGTCACGTGATTACATGCTATTTGTCCTCCTACTATGACTTGTCTTTGAGAAAGCATGCAGTTTATTAGGCTGCAGATTAAATACATTATGAATTTAACAGGGTGGTAATAGTGTATAGTGATGAGCTTTCCAATAAATGCAGAGGGCTTTATTCTGGTGACGTGGCCACTGATGCTTGGCTGCCATTTGACAAACAAAACGGTCTTTTGTCCAGAATTATCTCATGCTGTAGGCTATACTCGCGCTGTATCTGCGAGCTGTACTGTATCTGCGAGCTGTTGGCTAGAGTGCAGGTTCTAATACCAGTGGGCATTTGCTATACAACACAACATTTTTAGTGAGAAAACCATCAGCAGAGTGGAAAAAGGAAACACATTTCACTTGTAAAAAAAGAAATGGCCCTTTTTCAGGACCCTGTCTTTCAAAGACAATTCGTAAAAATCCAAATAACTTCACAAGTATTCATTGTAAAGGGTTTAAACACTGTTTCCCATACTTGTTCAATGAACCATAAACAATTAATGAACATGCACCTGTGGAAAGGTCATTAAGGCACTAACAGCTTACAGACGATAGGCAATTAAGGTCACAGTTCTTAAAATGTAGGACACTTTCTACTGACTCTGAAAAACACCAAAAGATGCCCAGGGTCCCTGCTCATCTGCATGAATGTGCCTTAGGCTGCAAGAAGGCATGAGGACTGCAGATGTGGCCAAGGCAATAAATTGCAATGTCCGTACTGTGAGACGCCTAAGACAGCGCTACAGGGAGACAGGACGGACAGCTGATCGTCCTCGCAGTGGCAGAACACGTGTAACAACACCTGCACAGGATCGGTACATCCGAACATCACACCTGCGGGACAGGTACAGGATGGCAACAACAACTGCCCGAGTTACACCAGGAACGCACAATCCCTCTATCAGTGCTCAAACTGTCCACAATAGGCTGAGAGAGGCTGGACTGAGGGCTGGTAGGCCTGTTGTAAGGCAGGTCCTCACCACACATCAACGGTAACCACGTCACCTATGGGCACAAACCCACTGTTGCTGGACCAGACAGGACTGGCAAAGCAGGAATGTCAGTATCCTGCCATGGCCAGCGAAGAGCCCAGATCTCAATCCCATTGGGCACGTCTGGGACCTGTTGTACTGGAGGGTGAGGGCCATTCCCCCCAGAAATGTCCAGGAACTTGCAGGTGCCTTGGTAGAAGAGTTGGGTAACATCTCACAGCAAGAACTGGCAAATCTGGTGCAGTCCATGAGGAGGAGATGCACTGTAGTACTTAATGCAGCTGGTGGCCACACCAGACAGACTATTACTTTTGACCCTCGCTTAGTTCAGGGACACATTATTTTATTTCTGTTAGTCACATGTCTGTGGAACTTGTTCAGTTTATGTCTCAGTTGTTGAATCTTGTTATGTCCATACAAATATTTAAACATGTTAAGTTTGCTGAAAAAAAACGCAGTTGACTGCGAGAGGACGTTTATTTTCCTATTCGGCACATTGAATTGTTTTTATTTTCCTATTCGGTTTTTATGTGCACTACGTCATTACTTACGTCTTTTATCAGGAAATATACAATTTGACGGAAACATCTCTGGTGGGAAAATGTGTGTATTGTTTTTATGCAGATAGTTTTTTACAATATTCACATGGAAATCTGTCCCCAATTGGATGGAAAACTAGCACAAACAGATCTGGGACCAGGCTAGGTCCAAACCGGGAAGAGTATTAGTTATTATTAAGACGTGGTTGAGAGGCAGGTGCAGCAGTAGGTCCCAGTACAATAGATATCGAAAACGGGGAAGGCTAGTTTAAAGGAGCCCTCCTGTCAATGTTGTACATGTATTTTCATTGTTTTAGCCTGGTCCCAGATCTGTTTGTGCCACTGCCAACTTCATTGTCACGCTAAACATGACGATGAGTGACAAGGAGTTGGTATTATAACACAAACAGACTGGAACTCAGGCTAATTTTTTTAACTCTTCAAAACACAGACATTTAATAGAACATGAAGGGACAAACTGGGAAGTGTTGGGAGTAAGAGGACTCAATGGTTAAACACTGTATCAACGTAGGACACAAGCGATGCTAGGTGTGTCCATCACATATACACACCATTTTATCCTAGCACTTCCAAAACATATTCAAAAAGATCACACTGCTTTTCAATGGATTTTTCAATTCACAACTAAGGACATTTCTTTCAAATCATTATTCCAATGTTATAAACAGCTGGTGGTGGTGATGTGCTGCCACCTAGCTGTCAAACAAGATACTGACCAAAAAAAGACAGACACGACCACATGAAACCAAGACTCACAAGAACTTGATGAAGTTTTAGCTTGACTTCATAAGCCAAGAGAATGTCACATTTAGATTATACTCAAATTTGTCAGGGCAGTAGCATACAACTAAAAACCCTTTTTATTAAAAACTGATACCAGGGCTTGTATTCTTAAAGCGTCTCAGAGCAGGATACTGATCTAGGATCAGTTTTGTCTTTAAATCATAACGAATAAGACAACCTTTTCCTAGGTCAGCATTAATATTCAGAGACATTTGTGACCAAAGGACCTGAACCATAGAACACAAGTCATATCAGAAGTAGCAACGGAGGAAGCCATTTATAAAGGCGTAATACAGGTGTAATAAACAACACTAATCTAAAATGTGCCCAGAGTATCTACCAACCATTACCAGATCATGTCATTCAATTAAAATGGACAAAAATATGCTTGTTCTATATTGCAAAACTATCACTTGGCACAGACTACACACAACACACAGGTTTACTGGTAAAGTGCAAAGGGATGGATTGGATCTGTTTGTCCGTCCACATTGTAACATGGATGTTTGTACTAGCAGACAGCCACTCCAGTTTAGAATGAAAAGGCTGAGTGTTTCACTAGCTAAGTACCAGAGACGTCATATAGCTGGGAATAAACATGAGCTTATAAATGGATGTTGTTGCTGTAACTTGACCGAAGATTTTAAAAAACAAAACACTATCGCTGCTTTCGAAATGGCACCCTAATTTCTATACAGTGCACTCGTTTTGACCAGGTCCCATAGGGCTCTGGTCAAAAGTAGTGCACTAGAGAATGGAGTGCCATTTCACACTAATCAGTCTGTCTCTCCACTACCAGGAACCAATGCTCAGGTTGGCTACGTGTCAACGCTCTATTGGCCTCAAACTCAACTCTGAATCTCGAAACCAGTTCCACTGCATTTTCTCATTGTCACCTCTAAATCAGGGACTGATTTAGACCTGGGACACCAGGTAGGTGCAATTAACTATCAGGTAGAACGGAAAACCAGCAGGCTCCGGACCTCGTAGGGTAAGAATTAAATAGCCCTGCTCCATTGGGCCACATTTCAACAGATTTCACACAAGAATGTTCTAGAGTAGAAAAAGTAGCCTCAGGCCTCGTGTTAAGAGCATAGCCGTGGAAAGCTAATACAAGACTATTTAAGGCCCAGTGCTGTACACTTGTGAATACACACACACACACACACACACACACACACACACACACACACACACACACACACACACACACACACACACACACACACACACACACACACACACACACACACACACACACACACACACACACACACACACACACACACAGTACCAGTCAAAAGTTTGGACACACCTACTCATTCCAGGGTTTTTCATCTTATAATTTTTTTTACATCGTAGAATAGTGAAGTCATCAAAACTATGAAATAGCACATATGGAATCATGTAGTAACCAAAAAAAATGTTAAATCAGAATGTATTTTAGATTCTTCAAAGTAGCCACCCTTTGCCTTGATGACAGCTTTGCACACTCTTGGCATTCTCTCAACAAGCCTCAATTAACAGGTGTGCCGTGTTAAAAGTTCATCTGTGGAAATAATTTCCTTCTTCGTGTATTTGCGCCAATCAGTTGTGCTGTGACAAGGTAGGGGTGGTATACAGAAGATGGTCTTTTAACAAATAGGGCAAAGTCATTATTATGGCAAGAACAGCTCAAATAAGTGAAGGGAAACGACAGTCCATCATTACTTGAAGGTCAGTCAAGTCAGAAAAGTTTCTTCAAGCGTAGTCGTAAAAACCATCAAGCGCTATGATGAAAATGGCTCTCATGAGGACCGCCACAGGAAATGAGTTCCCCAGGAAGACCCAGAGTTCCCTCTGCTGCAGAGGATACGTTCATTAGAATAACTGCACCTCAGACTGCAGCCCAAATAAATGCTTCAGGGTTCAATTAAAAGACATCTCAACATCGACTGTTCAGAGGAGACTGCGAGAATCAGGCCTTCATGGTCAAATTTCTGCAAAGAAAACACTACTAAAGGACACCAACAAGAAGAGACTTGCTTGGGCCAAGAAACACGAGCAATGGACATCAGACTGGTGGAAATCTGTCCTTTATCTGATTTATTTACAATTCAAGGCACTCTTATCCAGCATGGCTACCACAGCATTCTGTAGAGATACACCATCCCATCTGGATTGGGCTTAGTGGGACTTTAATTTGTTTTTCAACAGGACAATGACCCAACAGACCTCCAGGCTGTGTAAGGGCTATTTGACCAAGGAGAGTGATGGAGTGCTGCATCAGATTACCTGGCCTCCACAATCACCTGACCTCAACCCAATTGAGATGGTTTGGGATGAGTTGGACCACAAAGTGAAAGAAAGCAGCCAACATGTGCTTAGTACTTTTCCTTCAAGACGGTTGGAAAAGCATTCCAGGTGAAGCTGGTTGAGAGAATCCCAACAGTGTGCAAAGCTGTCATCAAGGCAAAGGGTGCTACTTTGAAGAATCTAAAATATATGTTGATCTGTTTAAAAAAAATGTTGGTTACTACAGAACTATGAAATAACACATGGACTTTTGATGTCTTCACTATTATTCTACAATGTAGAAAGAAAGGACACAAATAATGAAAAACCCTTGAATAAGTAGGTGTCCAAAATTTTGACTGGTGCTGTATGCATGTAACAAAAATATATTTTTATATTCAAATTTTTCAGGTGGTGCTGCAGCACTATGGTTAACAGGCTGTGTGTTTGTTCTCAAGACAACATCTGGGACTGGCAGTAAACAAGTCAAACATTTCAGTACAATAACTTTGTCCAGGAAGAGAGGCCTATTGCAAGCCTCATGTATAGAATAGCATCAAAGTATTATCTTGGAATGTAAACAAAACGGAATATCATTAAATTGAATTTTCTTTTAGTCTGCGTAATTAAATGATTTAGCGATCAATCTTTCCTGAAGGATTGTGAATCTTCAAGTCATATTATATTCATTTAAAAACTCTTGTTTCATCAAAAAATAAGCTTATCAGTCTCTGGCTCATGTTAATAATGTGGCTAGGGGTAGAGAGGCCTACAAATAGTATCTAAACATCCACGCATCATGTTCCCAATCCCAAACCTTTGGGTCATTCAAGCGATTCAAACTGAAAAGTAAACGGGGCTCCAACTTTGGCAGTTGTGGAGCCAGGTGGCTGCGTGTGAAAAATGTATGTACATAGAGACTAGTGTGAAACAGGAAGAAGAGAACATCTTTTCTGTGTGACATGTCATTTGAACCTTCTTTAAAAAAAAAAACAAGTGGTGTTTCCACCGGTTGGTGTGTCTGTCCGACCCGTGGTGAGAGAAAACAGGAGGTTGGTGTGTCTGTCCGACCCGTGGTGAGAGAAAACAGGAGGTTGGTCTGTCTGTCCGACCCATGGTGAGAGAAAACAGGAGGTTGGTGTGCCGCAGGAAGGACAGCAGCATTACCAGGTGTCACGGGGCCATTGTGGATGGAGTCACAGTTACCGTACTCCAGCTACCCCAGGGCGTGACGTTGGGAGAGGTGGACAGTGAGGGAGAGAGAGAGCAAGAGAGGCAACCTGTCCTAATTATCTCCTTACCAATTACCATTGGCCCCAAGTCTTCGATGTTCACAAACTGCGAGCTCCAAAAGTATCGGAACAGTGATACATTTTCGGTTGTTTAGGTTCGGTACTCCAGTGCAGACTGTCAGATTTAATTTGAGGGTATTTTCAATGTCGGGTGAACCGTTTAGAAATTACAGCACTTTTTTGTACATAGTCCCACCCAATGTTAGGGGAACTAAAGTATTGGGACAAATTCACTTATGTATTAAGGTAATTAAAAGTGAAGTATTTCGTCACATATCCATAGCACACAATGACTACGTCAAGCTTGTGATTCTACAAATCTGTTGGATGCATTTGCTGTTTGTTATTGTGCTATTTTTCAGTCACTTTTATTGTAAATAATAATAGAATTGTTTCTTAACACATCTACATTAAATGTGGATGCTACCATGGTTACGGATAATCGTGAATAATGACGAGTGAAAAGAAATGACAGATGCACAAAGTGCTGGAGTACAGAGCCAAAAAAACCCACACGTGTCACTGTCCCAATACTTCTGGAGCTCACTGTATATGCAAGGTGTAAACAACTGCATGTATCTATTCAAACACTTCAGATACACAAACATCTAAGGGTTAGGGCTGAGGGGAAGAGGCGGGGAGTGAATTGGGACTGGCTGAAGGGAATAGGGTAGAAGGAGAGGGGGGGTGCTGGGAGCAAGCACAGTCCTGTTGTGTCCAGCCAGCACCCCAGCATATCCCAGCCAGGGCAGGCAGAGGGTTTGGTAAGGCCTTTGGTATGCATCCCAAATGGCACCCTATTCCCTACATAGTGCACTACTTTTGACTAGAGTTCTATGGGCCCTGGTCAAACATAGCATACTATATATGGAATAGTGGGCCATTTGGTATACACCCATGGTCTGGTCCTCACAGTAGGGCACAGCGGAAGAAGCTGCTCTTCTTCTGGGGCTGAGAGATCTTCACCTTGTGGCTGCTCCCCTGAGGACTGCTGCCCTCCTGCAACAAAGACAGACAGTTCAGTTTTTCAAATCAAATGTCCAGCATTTTTGACCTTCAAAAAAAAAAGTTCCTTCTAAAAACTTAAATGAGTGTGAATTTACCAATTTTGTGTCCATCTTTGATTTGATGTCTCTGGCAAGTGTCAAAAACGAGTTTTCCACGTTGATGTTGGCCTTTGCACTAGTCTCCATGAACTTAATACCGTACTCCAGCGCCAGCTGAGAAATGGGGGGAGTAATGCTTTGACTGTTGTTACGATCATCATTTCTACACAGTTTCTATCTGGTTTTGGTAATTCAAGCGGGTCTTAGTTGTTGTTGTTGACCTAGACAACATGACAGCGCTTAAGTTTGAAAAGTGCTCTAGATCATCCCAAGCCCTTTAATGTTGTACAGTACACAACCAGAACGGAGCTTGTGATTCATCACAATTGCAGCAGAACTCACCTTCTCTCCCCGGTCTTTGGACACCTGCCGTTTGTCATTGATGTCACATTTGTTACCGAGGACCATCTTTTCAACATCAGCCGATGCATGCTAAGGAGATAAGAGAACACCACAATACATACAGTATACTACAGTGAGGGGAAAAACTATTTGATCTCCTGCTGATTTTGTATGTTTGCCCACTGACAAAGAAATGATCCGTCTAGAATTTGAATGGGAGGTGTATTTGAACAGTGAGGCAGAATAACAACAAAAAAACAGAAAAACCCACGACAAAAATGTTATAAATTGATATGCATTTTAATGAGGGAAATAAGTAAGTATTTGACCCCCTCTCAATCAGAATTCTGACTCCCAGGTGTCTTTTATATAGGTAACGAGCTGAGATTAGGAGCACACTCTTAAAGGGAGTTCTCATAATCTCAATCAGATTCCTAACTCTCCACCATGGCCAAGACCAAAGAGCTCCCCAAGGATTTCAGGGACAAGATTGTAGACCTACACAAGGCTGGAATGGGCTACAAGACCATCGCCAATCAGCTTGGTGAGAAGGTGACAACAGTTGGTGCGATTATTTGCAAATGGAAGAAACACAAAATAACTCTCAACCTCCCTTGGCCTGGGGCTCCGTGCAAGATCTCACCTCGTGGAGTTGCAACGATCACGAGAACGGTGAGGAATCAGCCCAGAACTACACGGGAGGATCTTGTCTATGATCAAGGCAGCTGGGACCATAATCACCAAGAAAACAATTGGTAACACACTACGCAGTGAAGGACTGAAATCCTGCAGCGCCTGCAAGATCCCCCTGCTCAAGAAAGCACATATACATGCTCGTCTGAAGTTTGCCAATGAACATCTGAATGATTCAGGGGACAACTGGGTGAAAGTGTTGTGGTCAGAGGAGACCAAAATGGAGCTCTTTGGCATCAACTCGCCGTGTTTGGAGGAGGAATGCTGCCTATGACCCTAAGAACACCATCCCCACCGTCAAACATGGAGGTGGAAACATTATGCTTTGGGGGTGTTTTTCTGCTAAGGGGACAGGACAACTTCACCGCATCAAAGGGACAATGGACGGGGCCATGTACCATCAAATCTTGGGTGAGAACCTTCTTCTCTCAGCCAGGGCATTGAAAATGGGTGGTGGATGGGTATTCCAGCATGACAATGACCCAAAACACACAGCCAAGGCAACAAAGGAGTGGCTCAAGAAGAAGCACATTAAGGTCCTGGAGTGGCCTAGCCGGTCTGTGGAGGGAGCTGAAGGTTCAAGTTGCCAAACGTCAGCCTCGAAACCTTAATGACTTGGAGAAGATCTGCAAAGAGGAGTGGGACAAAATCCCTCCTGAGATGTGTGCAAACCTGGTGGCCAACTACAAGAAACGTCTGACCTCTGATTGCCAACAAGGGTTTTGCCAACAAGTACCAAGTCATGTTTTGCAGAGGGGTCAAATACTTATTTCCCTCAGTAAATTGCAAATCAATTGATAACATTTTTGACATGTGTTTTTTTTTGTTGTTATTCTGTCTCTCACTGTTCAAATATACCTACCATTAAAATTATAGACAGATAATTTCTTTGTCAGTGGGCAAACATACAAAATCAGCAGGGGATCAAATACTTTCCCCCTCACAGTACATACGGTTGACTTTGACAAGAGTACACCGAATATTTATTAGTCAGTCAGTATGTTATTCGTGTTTAGAACAGAATAGAACTTTAAGCAAACATACCTCCTCTATATTCCGTATCCAGTTCTTTATGTTTTCGAAGGACTTCTCGTTGGTGATGTCATAGACTAGCATGATACCCTGTGATGAGAAACAATGAAACGTCAAAATGAAAGAATACAACCAGGAAGTCAACACCTCAACGTTGTGATGAAGAAGAAAACACACACAACAAAATATGAAAACGTAACAAGCATGTTGTTAACCCACCATCGCGCCTCTGTAGTATGCTGTTGTGATTGTTCGAAATCGCTCCTGCCCTGCTGTGTCCCTACAAAAACACAAGGACAACAGTTAGTTAGGTACATAGACAGTCATACATTTCCTTTTCGAATAGTTACCTAGCTATAACTGCAAGGCAAAACGCGTTGGGTGTAAGCCTATCCGTTTTCTTTCCTGTATAAAAAGCAGTCGTGGTGCTCGAGGTGACATGGAGGGCTTACCATATCTGTAACTTTATCTTCTTGTTGTCTAGCTCTATCGTTCTAATCTTAAAGTCAATGCCTACAGGAGAAACAGAAGAATCATGACATTAAACAACCTAGCCATTACACACTATGGCTATGACTGTAGCTGTAGTTATACTCCAATAAATGCAATACAAAATGGAAAAAGAGAACAAGTTCTAAAGCTAACTAGCGAGTTCGTTAAATAAAAGGTTAGTTAAGTTAGTTGTACACAGTTATGAACATTTAGTGGATAGTTAACGTTCATAACGGTTAGCCAGAGCAGGTAGCTAACGTTACCTAGTTAACGTACTGTAGCACTTTATCGTTTGGATTTCCAGCTGCGAGTTACAGAGTTAAGCAACGTTAGCTAGTGGGGCTAACTGTTAGCTAGTGGGGCTAACTGTTAGCTAGTGGGGCTAACTGTTAGCTAGTGGGGCTAACTGTTAGCTAGTGGGGCTAACTGTTAGCTAGCGGGGCTAATTGTTAGCTAGTGGGGCTAACTGTTAGCTAGCGGGGCTAATTGTTAGCTAGCGGGGCTAACTGTTAGCTAGTAACGTTACTAGTAAGCTACAGGAAGTTAGCCAACAGGCTAGCATTCTATATACCGACCGTTAGCTAGCATTACCAATATAGCTTGCTATAATGCAGCTATTACACAACTAATGCCACTGTTACTTGTCACCTAGTGTTACTTGTCATTTAATCAGCAAGTTAACTTGAGTTAGTCAGTTACTTGAATCAATTTCGCCTAATAATCTACAGTTAACAGCATATACTAGTAACGTTAGCTAGCTGCTTTCTGGTCGGGATGACTGTCGTTTTGTAAACATTGCATTGTGGCTTAACCAAAGTCACACCTACCTATGGTGGAGATGAACGTCGAGTTAAAAGCATCCTCTGAAAACCTGAACAGCACGCAGGTCTTCCCGACACCGGAGTCTCCGATTAGCAGTAACTTAAACAAATAATCGTACGTCTTCGCCATACTTGATATTGCGGAAATCCCGCCCGGCGAAAAGCTGCGCGCTGCCGCGTCGTTACAGGACGGCGACGCCCCCTTCTGTCACGTCATGAGGTCAGTATCCAAATACACATTAAATAAATCATTATGATTGAATGACTAATTCAACGTTTATCACACCTACTAGCAAACATAACATTGTGATGGAACATAAATATGTAAACGTCTAATATGTGTTCATTATTTCCGATTGCGGATTTATTACACAAAATGTCCGCATACAAACATGTGCACCCATGCAGCTATGTCTTACTATACTTGTGAGGACTTTGGGGACCAATAATTGATTCCCATTCAAAATCCCATTTTCCCTAACCCCAACGCTAAAATAGCCTTTTTTACAAGTGAGACCCAGCAAAATGTCCTCACTTCTCTGAATTTATGTTGGCTTACTATTCTTGTGAGGACTTCTGGTACTCAGTATAGGAAAACACACACACAAATTAAAAATTGTATTATACATTTTTATTATTATACCACAGACATTTCAACCCCCAAAATGTTTTTGTTTGTTTGCAGAATATATCTGTGAAAAAAAAAACTGGTCCATGTTAGCTATACAACTGATACAAGCATTCCTACATAGAGTCAGAGCGGAATCTTTGATAGTGTTTTGGTATCCAGCTACAGCTGTCAGTATATGCTCATTGTACTTATAAACTGTACTCATGACAGTAGGAAAGGACGTCTAAACATAAAAGCTACCGGTAGTATACGAAAATAGAGAATGGAAAAACAAGAATTACAAATAGTGGTCGGAAAGTACAACGTCTTTTCATGGTTGAGACGTTAAAACTGGACATGCCAAAAAAAATAATGGAACGTTGATTCTTCTTCTTCGGCTTCTAAATATGTTTAATTTCTTTACAAACTATTCAGCTCTATCAGTGTTTGGTCCAGGACTTGATGCATATCCAAGTTCTCTTCTTTTGCACTGGATAAATGTTCTGTAATAAAAGGTTGTAATATTCAAACTTGAGAAATTCGGTCCCCTTTGATATCTCTCTTTATGTGATTTGCTGGGACACAGACATTGCGAAGACAAAAACATAATGACTGCACCTGTAAACTGTTTTGTTATTCTTTAGTTGATAGTTATACTATGTTAAAAATAAAAATAAATAAATATTTATTAGCAGAAAAAGGAGAGGATAAAAGCAGTAAAGTTGAAGTAGCAGATTTACAAAGTAAGGATTGAAGGAGAGGAAGTGCATAGAACAGGTCAAATTTTATTGAAACGTTGATTTTACAGAAAAGGTCTCACAACAAGACAGAAAAGGCACGAAGAGAAGATAAAATAAGAGAATGCAATAGAAGAGAGGAGAAGAGAAGAAAATAAAGGAAGGGAGGAGAAGAGAAGATAGGAAAAGAGAAAAGACGAGACAAGAAAAGGTGAAAGCGTCCCATTTCTATAAGTGAAGTGTGAAAGGTTAAAGGTCATCTATATGGCGGTCATGTCGGTGAGGGCATGGTCCAGCTCCTCACTGATGGCCTTGTACTTCAGCTTCTGAGAGTACAGTTCATCTAGAGGTCAGCCAAAGGTCAGCAGATCAGAGGAAATGAGCAGGCGTGGCAGGATGCAGCAGGGTCAGAAGAGTTGCGAGAACAGCACAGAGACCATAGAGGAAAAGGAGAGAGAGAGAGAGAGAGAGAGAGAGAGAAAGAAAGAGGGAGAGAGAGAGAGAGAGAGAGAGAGAGAGAGAGAAAGAGAGAGAGAGAGAGAGAGAGAGAGAGAGAGAGAGAGAGAGAGAGAGAGAGAGAGAGAGAGAGAGAGAGAGAAAGAGAGAGAGAGAGAGAGAGAGAGAGAGAGAGAAAGAAAGAGGAAAGAGAGAGAGAGAGAGAGAGAAAGAAAGAGAGAGAGAGAGAGAGAGAGAGAGAGAGAGAAAGAAAGAAAAAGAGGGAGAGAGAGAGAGAGAGAGAGAGAGAGAGAGAGAGAGAGAGAGAGAGAGAGAGAGAAAGAGGGTGGAGAGAGAGAGAGAGAGAAAGAAAGAGGGTGGAGGGAGAGAGAGAGAGAGAGAAAGAAAGAGGGTGGAGGGGAGAGAGAGAGAGAGAAAGAAAGAGGGTGGAGGAGAGAGAGAGAAAGAAAGAGAGGGTGGAGGGAGAGAGAGAAAGAAAGAGGGTGGAGGGAGAGAGAGAAAGAAAGAGGGTGGAGGGAGAGAGAGAAAGAAAGAGGGTGGAGGGAGAGAGAGAGAGAAAGAGAAAGAAAGAGGGTGGAGGGAGAGAGAGAGAGAAAGAAAGGGTGGAGGGAGAGAGAGAGAGAAAGAAAGGGTAGAGGGAGAGAGAGAGAGAAAGAAAGGGTAGAGGGAGAGAGAGAGAGAAAGAAAGGGTAGAGGGAGAGAGAGAGAGAAAGAAAGGGTAGAGGGAGAGAGAGAGAGAAAGAAAGGGTAGAGGGAGAGAGAGAGAGAAAGAAAGGGTAGAGGGAGAGAGAGAGAGAAAGAAAGGGTAGAGGGAGAGAGAGAGAGAAAGAAAGGGTAGAGGGAGAGAGAGAGAGAAAGAAAGGGTAGAGGGAGAGAGAGAGAGAAAGAAAGGGTAGAGGGAGAGAGAGAGAGAAAGAAAGGGTAGAGGGGAGAGAGAGAGAGAAAGAAAGGGTAGAGGGAGAGAGAGAGAGAAAGAAAGGGTAGAGAGAGAGAGAGAGAGAAAGAAAGAGTAGAGGGGGTGGAGAGAGAGAGAAAGAAAGAAAGGGTAGAGGGAGAGAGAGAGAGAAAGAAAGAAAGGGTAGAGGGAGAGAGAGAGAGAAAGAAAGAAAGGGTAGAGGGAGAGAGAGAGAGAAAGAAAGGGTAGAGGGAGAGAGAGAGAGAAAGAAAGGGTAGAGGGAGAGAGAGAGAGAAAGAAAGGGTAGAGGGAGAGAGGGAGAGAGAGAAAGAAAGGGTAGAGGGAGAGCGAGAGAGAAAGAAAGGGTAGAGGGAGAGCGAGAGAGAAAGAAAGGGTAGAGGGAGAGAGAGAGAGAGAAAGAAAGGGTAGAGGGAGAGAGAGAGAGAAAGAAAGGGTAGAGGGAGAGAGAGAGAAAGAAAGGGTAGAGGGAGAGAGAGAGAAAGAAAGGGTAGAGGGAGAGAGAGAGAAAGAAAGGGTAGAGGGAGAGAGTGAGAAAGAAAGGGTAGAGGGAGAGAGTGAGAAAGAAAGGGTAGAGGGAGAGAGAGAGAAAGGAGGGAAATTGAGAGATTAGGGTCAAAGAATAATACAGCAGTAGAGAGAGAAACAGTCTAGAGATTAGTGTTGAATCCAGATGGTTTGACTCTGAGGAAGCACAGTGTGCAGAGACATAAACAGCCATGAAATGTACTGTGTGTGAACTGTACCTTCTAAGTCATCAATCGTCTTTTCCAGTTTAGCCACCGATCTCTCTGCAAACTCAGCACGAGTCTCAGCCTAGAGAGACGGGACAGAGGACTGGTTATAGCCAGTATCGACAGATATCCCCTTACACACTATGTGTGAAATAGGACCAATATACACGGAGTATAACAAACATTAGGAACACCTTCCTACTGTATGAGTTGCATCTCAAGCGCCACACAATTGGCAAAGCGTCGTCTGGGTTAGCGGAGGGTTTGGCCGGGGTAGGCAGTCATTGTAAATTCGAATTTGTTCTTAACTGACTTGCTAAAAATATATATAAAAGTTTGGGAGCCGAAGTCTGTCCCTATTCGTCGGGTCATTGGTCAACAGTAGGGATTCTTCAATGAAGTGTGTTGTCGTTCAACGATAGACGACTTGTTTTCATTTACGTTTTTCCACTGTGAAATACTGTACCAAACATCTTAGTTCGATGTAAATTTGCACAACTAAGACGTCAAAATTAAAGACAGATTTATTGAGTTACCTTCGATTAATTCAGACTATTTTAAAGGAAGTGCATACTGGCTACGGTGTCTCAAGATGGACAAACAGTACTCGTTTTTTCTCGTTTTTCAAACAATGGTCTTTTAAGGGAGTATGTGAGCACACTTGTTCGGTTCACTTAGCCGATTTCGGCTGAAGCCTTAAGGGCAATATGCCACCAGACAGACGGCTGTCCTCACCTCTTTCAGTTTGTCAGTCAGCACTTTGATTTCGTCCTCATACTTGTCTTCTTTTTCTGAATACTGCAGAGACAAAAAAACACATTTATTAAAATGGAACTCATGTTACATGTCATTAATTATTATTCAGTAGCAGATTTCAGAGCTGATATTTTGCAAAAGTATTGTTCAGACAAAGGACACTCACCTTAACAGACTGAGCCTCTAGGGACTTGAGGTTGTTGGTTACATTCTTCAGCTCTTCCTCCAGGTCACCACATTTACTGTAGAGGAGGACAGAGGGAATCAACTTACATCAACAAGGCAATCTTGTTGTAACAGTATAACTTTAGACCGTCCCCTCGCCCCATACCTGGGCGCGAACCAGGGACCCTCTGCACACAGCAACAACAGTCACCCTCGAAGCATCGTTACCCATCGCTCCACAAAAGCTGCGGCCCTTGCAGAGCAAAGGGGGAACTGCTACTTCAAGGTCTCAGAGCAAGTGATGTCACAGATTGAAACACTATTTGGCGCGCACCACCGCTAACTAGCTAGCCGTTTCACATCCGTTACATTGGCCCAAGGTTTGACACTAGCCTGCAGGGGGGGGGGGGCTGAGGTAAAAGAAAGACACCAATCAGGCCCCAGAGGACTGGAGTTGCAAACCCCTGCCAGTAGCAAGTAAAAGCATTCTAACCTAAGAAGTCTGACCAGGGCCAGCACCAGAACTAATCAGTTGGACTGGCATTTGATTTCCATAAGGGGCAAGTTTTTTTTTTCTTCAATGGGACCTCTTACACATTTTTTTTAAATGGGTTTTATCGTAAAGACATGTCATTTTACATGCCATACTATTTATGGCCAGACAGCATCAGATACATGGGCTATCCATAACGAGACAGAGGGGGCGCTGTTTCCCTGTCCAGACAGCATCAGATACATGGGCTATCCATACCGAGACTGAGGGGGCGCTGTTTCCCTGTCCAGACAGCATCAGATACATGGGCTATCCATACCGAGACAGAGGGGGCACTGTTTCCCTGTCCAGACAGCATCAGATACATGGGCTATCCATACCGAGACAGAGGGGGCGCTGTTTCCCTGTCCAGACAGCATCAGATACATGGGCTATCCATACCGAGACAGAGGGGGCGCCGTTTCCCTGTCCAGACAGCATCAGATACATGGGCTATCCATACTGAGACAGAGGGGTCGCTGTTTCCCTGTCCAGACAGCATCAGATACATGGGCTATCCATACCGAGACAGAGGGGGCGCCGTTTCCCTGTCCAGACAGCATCAGATACATGGGCTATCCATACTGAGACAGAGGGGGCGCTGTTTCCCTGTCCAGACAGCATCAGATACATGGGCTATCCATGCCGAGACAGAGGGGGCGCTGTTTCCCTGTCCAGACAGCATCAGATACATGGGCTATCCATACTGAGACAGAGGGGTCGCTGTTTCCCTGTCCAGACAGCATCAGATACATGGGCTATCCATGCCGAGACAGAGGGGGCGCTGTTTCCCTGTCCAGACAGCATCAGATACATGGGCTATCCATGCCGAGACAGAGGGGGCGCTGTTTCCCTGTCCAGACAGCATCAGATACATGGGCTATCCATACCGAGACAGAGGGGGCGCCGTTTCCCTGTCCAGACAGCATCAGATACATGGGCTATCCATACTGAGACAGAGGGGGCGCTGTTTTGCTGTCCAGACAGCATCAGATACATGGGCTATCCATGCCGAGACAGAGGGGGCGCTGTTTCCCTGTCCAGACAGCATCAGATACATGGGCTATCCATACTGAGACAGAGGGGTCGCTGTTTCCCTGTCCAGACAGCATCAGATACATGGGCTATCCATGCCGAGACAGAGGGGGCGCTGTTTCCCTGTCCAGACAGCATCAGATACATGGGCTATCCATGCCGAGACAGAGGGGGCGCTGTTTTGCTGTCCAGACAGCATCGGCTATCCATGCCGAGACAGAGGGGGCGCTGTTTTGCTGTCCAGACAGCATCAGATACATGGGCTATCCATGCCGAGACAGAGGGGGCGCGGTTTTGCTGTCCAGACAGCATCGGCTATCCATGCCGAGACAGAGGGGGCGCTGTTTTGCTGTCCAGACAGCATCAGATACATGGGCTATCCATACCGAGACAGAGGGGGCGCGGTTTTGCTGTCCAGACAGCATCAGATACATGGGCTATCCATGCCGAGACAGAGGGGGCGCTGTTTTGCTGTCCAGACAGCATCAGATACATGGGCTATCCATGCCGAGACAGAGGGGGCGCTGTTTTGCTGTCCAGACAGCATCAGATACATGGGCTATCCATGCCGAGACAGAGGGGCGCTGTTTTGCTGTCCAGACAGCATCAGATACATGGGCTATCCATGCCGAGACAGAGGGGGCGCTGTTTTGCTGTCCAGACAGCATCAGATACATGGGCTATCCATGCCGAGACAGAGGGGGCGCTGTTTTGCTGTCCAGACAGCATCAGATACATGGGCTATCCATGCCGAGACAGAGGGGGCGCTGTTTTGCTGTCCAGACAGCATCAGATACATGGGCTATCCATGCCGAGACAGAGGGGCGCTGTTTTGCTGTCCAGACAGCATCAGATACATGGGCTATCCATGCCGAGACAGAGGGGCGCTGTTTTGCTGTCCAGACAGCATCAGATACATGGGCTATCCATGCCGAGACAGAGGGGGCGCTGTTTTGCTGTCCAGACAGCATCAGATACATGGGCTATCCATGCCGAGACAGAGGGGCGCTGTTTTGCTGTCCAGACAGCATCAGATACATGGGCTATCCATGCCGAGACAGAGGGGGCGCTGTTTTGCTGTCCAGACAGCATCAGATACATGGGCTATCCATGCCGAGACAGAGGGGCGCTGTTTTGCTGTCCAGACAGCATCAGATACATGGGCTATCCATGCCGAGACAGAGGGGGCGCTGTTTTGCTGTCCAGACAGCATCAGATACATGGGCTATCCATGCCGAGACAGAGGGGGCGCTGTTTTGCTGTCCAGACAGCATCAGATACATGGGCTATCCATGCCGAGACAGAGGGGGCGCTGTTTTGCTGTCCAGACAGCATCAGATACATGGGCTATCCATACTGAGACAGAGGGGGCGCTGTTTTGCTGTCCAGACAGCATCAGATACATGGGCTATCCATGCCGAGACAGAGGGGGCGCTGTTTTGCTGTCCAGACAGCATCAGATACATGGGCTATCCATACTGAGACAGAGGGGGCGCTGTTTTGCTGTCCAGACAGCATCAGATACATGGGCTATCCATGCCGAGACAGAGGGGGCGCTGTTTTGCTGTCCAGACAGCATCAGATACATGGGCTATCCATGCCGAGACAGAGGGGCGCTGTTTTGCTGTCCAGACAGCATCAGATACATGGGCTATCCATGCCGAGACAGAGGGGGCGCTGTTTTGCTGTCCAGACAGCATCAGATACATGGGCTATCCATGCCGAGACAGAGGGGCGCTGTTTTGCTGTCCAGACAGCATCAGATACATGGGCTATCCATGCCGAGACAGAGGGGCGCTGTTTTGCTGTCCAGACAGCATCAGATACATGGGCTATCCATGCCGAGACAGAGGGGCGCTGTTTTGCTGTCCAGACAGCATCAGATACATGGGCTATCCATACTGAGACAGAGGGGCGCTGTTTTGCTGTCCAGACAGCATCAGATACATGGGCTATCCATGCCGAGACAGAGGGGCGCTGTTTTGCTGTCCAGACAGCATCAGATACATGGGCTATCCATACTGAGACAGAGGGGCGCTGTTTTGCTGTCCAGACAGCATCAGATACATGGGCTATCCATGCCGAGACAGAGGGGGCGCTGTTTTGCTGTCCAGACAGCATCAGATACATGGGCTATCCATACCGAGACAGAGGGGCGCTGTTTTGCTGTCCAGACAGCATCAGATACATGGGCTATCCATGCCGAGACAGAGGGGCGCTGTTTTGCTGTCCAGACAGCATCAGATACATGGGCTATCCATGCCGAGACAGAGGGGCGCTGTTTTGCTGTCCAGACAGCATCAGATACATGGGCTATCCATACCGAGACAGAGGGGGCGCTGTTTTGCTGTCCAGACAGCATCAGATACATGGGCTATCCATGCCGAGACAGAGGGGCGCTGTTTTGCTGTCCAGACAGCATCAGATACATGGGCTATCCATACAGAGACAGAGGGGGCGCTGTTTTGCTGTCCAGACAGCATCAGATACATGGGCTATCCATGCCGAGACAGAGGGGGCGCTGTTTTGCTGTCCAGACAGCATCAGATACATGGGCTATCCATACCGAGACAGAGGGGGCGCTGTTTTGCTGTCCAGACAGCATCAGATACATGGGCTATCCATGCCGAGACAGAGGGGGCGCTGTTTTGCTTGCTCCGATGCTTTATTTGAGATTGATGCGCCTTTTCTGTTGGCTCGCATCTCGGTCAAATAAATTGTCAATCTTTTAATATTTGATTTGGACATGCAACGATGCACGTTAGGGTCGGCCAGGCCCCCTAAGGCCCGCCCCTAACGCCACCCTGTAGTCTGACTAACATAGTTGACACACATCTAGTGTGATGAGTATTGGTACTTACAGCTCAGAGATCTCTGCTCGCTCTTCGGCCCTCTCCAGTTCCCCTTCTAGGATGACCAGCTTACGAGCAACCTGAAACAGAACACAAACCATGGGTCAGAAGGGATCTCTTGGAGACTAAATTCAACATGAAATCAATAATCGTGCCTCATTACATTGACTCATCTGAAAATGTATGATGTCATGAACGGCGCCTGAAGTCTTCCTGACCACAACAACTAACCAAGAAAAACTCTGGGTTATACTGGTTATGACCAGCTATACCAGGGCCTTACAGATTAGACCCAGAGGTTTTCCTGGTCAGGGGAAACTCTTGGCTTAGTGGTTACGAGTGTTGGGCCAATAACCAAAAGGTTGCTGGATCAAATCCCTGAGCTGACGAGGTAAAAATCTGTCGCTCTGCCCCTGAGCAAGGCAGGTAACCCAGTATTCCCCAGGTGCCGAAGATGTGGCTGTTGATTAAGGCAGCCCCCTGCACCTCTCTGACTGAGAGGGGTTGGGTTAAATGTGTTTCAGTTGAATGCATTCAGTTGTACAACTGAGTAGGTATCCCCTTCCCCTAATAACAAACTATGCTGTGACTCCAGGGTGAAGTTTTCACTGGGCACAGGATCTAGGATCAGCTTCCATTTAGTGGGGAAAATGCAAAACAGACCCAAGATCAGCATCTAGGGGCACCTTCAACCTACTATTCTGTGCTTCTTACCTCCTCGTACTTCCTGTCGGCCTCCTCAGCGATGTGCTTGGCCTCCTTCAGCTGCATCTCCTGGATCTCCATCTTCTCCTCGTCCTTGGAGGCTCGGTTCTCTATCACCTTCATGCCTCTGGAGCAACAGCAACACAGGGTTAGCTATAGTATAACCTACTGTATGTGAAGACTTAAGAAACATGCTAGATAGCTCTGTAAACTATCTACCTGTAAGCTAACTCTGATTACCATTATATCAAGAATAACTGTGTATAACTACAAACTGTGTATAACTACAACCCCCCCCCCCCCCCCACCACCTCCATACAGAGGAAGTCCGCAAAGTGTGGAGGCCACTTTCTCCTTTGTCCAAAAAGAAACACAATCCCTCCTTATAGCAGTCCATACCCATTGATAAACATGGACCCATAGAATAGCCCTGTAGCTCTGTCCCATCTATATAATGACAGAGCAAATGGTGACTTGTTGTAGTCCTGATCTGACCTCTCACTCTCGTCGGCAGCCTTCTCCGCCTCCTCTAGTTTCTGCAGGGCAGTGGCCAGCCTCTCCTGAGCCCTGTCCAACTCCTCCTCCACCAGCTGAATCCTACGGTTCAGAGCCGCCACATCGCCCTCCGCCTGCAGGGGGGGGGGGGGCACAGGTCACAGGTTAGAGGTCATGATAAAGATCAGAGGAAACAAAAAAGGAAAAATATATTCCCAATGGTACAGAACAACAGGTGATGAGGTGAAACAGGGAGCCTGCAGATAGCGTATCGTCACTGTTCAAGTCAGTCCTCAACCCACACTGTGTATTACCCAAGAATTAAGGACTCATTCAGAAGAGTAGGGGGACTCATGATGGGAATGGTTGAATCTTGATAAATTGTACACTAGTGCAACATCCCCTCCTCAACAACCTACTGTAAACAGTCAGTCAGTGTGAATAGTTGGCAGTCTGGGATGGCTGCTTATCAATCTGCTTCCTGTGAGACGCCCATTGTAAAAGATAACCCTGACGTCTGTCTGCTTCTCTCCGGTCTGGTCCCTTCATTCAATAGGAAAAACTAACCTCTGCCTGTTCAAGACAAGGCATTTAACAAGCCTATCATTGTTAGCTTTTCAATATAATGCTATAGCAAATTAGGGGGTTAGCCACGACTGGGACTCAAATCTGGGTCCAGCAACTGTCAAGCCAAGAGGGAACCCCTTGATGAGGTCTCTAGGTGTTGGGTTAAGGTCGGTACATTACCCTTCCTTCAGGAGAGTGGTCCCCACACTTCTCTACACCAAGCCCCCTCACGTGTACACAACTCTCCGATGGCCACACGGGTGCCATCCCACTTCTGACACCAGTGTAGCGAACCCGGGTCCATCGAATGTCATGCTTTTACCTTTACCTTTACCGTTGCTAGGTGTTGGGTTTTAAGGTCGCTACAATACAATTAAACGTAATCAAAAGTGAATGATTTTGTGGGAATTAAATTTGAAGGCACTTGACTTGACTATAGGAATACTTGGTTTCCTGACTGTCCAATTCTCTTCACATCTCAATAGAAAACGTTCCTCAACTTCCAATGATCAGCCGACATTACAACCAGAATATGAATGAACTCAATACATGCCTCACTTTAAGGTAGTGCATAGTAGCACTGACTTTTTAGTCGACTTAATTTTAGACTACTTTAAATGGGTTTTCTGCCAAAGAAGAACGGAGGAAAACCAAAAGTAAAATAAACGTGGCGAACAGGTAATGATAAAACTGTAGCCACAACATTCTCACGTTTTCGCGCAATTCCCGTTCATCGTCCAACTGTTTCTGTAAAAGTATCGTGTGATCTTCTGCATCGTCCGCTTGCTGTTGAAGCGCCTGGATTTTCCTTTTCACCGCGTCCAATGATCCACCTGTCATTATCGAACTAAGTGATCGATCTAGCCTACTGTAAATTGGATATAAAATTTAAAATAGGTTTAAGAAGTAGAGGGCCGGGAAAGGGCTGGAGATTTGAGGAAAGTTATGGCTGAAATCCTCCAATCCTGAGCAGTCTCAGATGACATCATGATTAGATTAACCAGAGGGAGGGAGGTTTTCGTGCATGAAGGTCTTGATCTTTGTTCCCATGAGAGGGTGTGGATTTATAGCTGGTTTTAATGTCTATGGTTTTTAGCTTTCACTTCAGTTTCAGTGCAAGGTGTGTGTAGGTTTATGTCTGCAGTTATGTACACCCTGAACTGATTAGAGAGAGAGAGAGCGAGTACCCGAGAGAGAGAGAGACTATGAACTTCTTTAGAACTTCTGTGAGTGTAATGTTTACTGTTCATTTTTATTGTTTATTTCACTTATGTTTATTATCTACTTCACTTGCTTTGGCAATGCTAACATATGTTTCCCATGCCAATAAAGCCATTGAATTAAATTGAGTATGCGAGAGAGAGAGAGAGAGAGAGAGAGAGAGAGAGAGAGAGAGAGAGAGAGAGAGAGAGTGTGTGTGCAGGGCTGGGTTAAGGCAGGGGCTTACCGAGCTGAAGCCCCTGGGCCCCAGGCCCTTGGGGGGCCCAAGAGGCAGCAAAAAAAGAGAGAAAAAGAAAACAAAAATGATAAAGGAAATATATTAAATAACTGATCAAAAACATAAAATAATAAACAACTGCATAATACATATTATGTTGAGTAACTGATTAATAAAATAAAATACAAAAACACAATAAATAATATATTGGGTAACTGATTACTAAAAAATACAAATAAATAAATGTGACTTTGGATTACATTTTATCACAAGCACATACAAGTATCTACCAAAATAAAGGAAACACCAACATAAAATGTCTTAAAAGGGTGCTGGGCCACCACGAGCTGGCAGGACAGCTTCAATGCTCCTTGGCATAGATTCTACAAGTGGACCTAAACCATGCCAGGAAAACGCACCTCACATCATGACATATACTTTGTATTCCTTGTTTACTCAAGTGTTTCCTTTATTTTGGCAATTACTGGTATTCATACAGTTTGGAAGGCTGCAATTTGGGCAGCGTCTGCACCAAATACCGTATAGGCTACAGCTTGTTGCATTGTGGCCATAGATATATAACCCATAGACGGGTCTTGTAACCTCTTACCCTGGCAATATGAATGTTAATACTCATCGGTACACTAGTAATGAATGCCAGTCCTGACTTGAATGGGAACTGCTATCTATGGATTATATTTCTATGGTTGGTTAAGGCTGTTGGTTTGCATTTTTGCAGGTTTCAAAATACAATTTTTACTCCCAATCTGTAGCTAACAGCAGCTCCGTTTTTCAAAGGAGCTCATCTTGAGACGAGCCC
Organism: Oncorhynchus gorbuscha; assembly: GCF_021184085.1. NCBI lineage: Eukaryota > Metazoa > Chordata > Actinopteri > Salmoniformes > Salmonidae > Oncorhynchus > Oncorhynchus gorbuscha. Next base: position 43,427,926 of record NC_060194.1, on the reverse strand, counting down.
ATCGGTCATCACTGTGATTAGCCTATGTCTTCATCTTTATCATTAGGTGAGGCAGTGTGCCACTGAAAACATTATTTAGTAGCCTACTGTAGTTCATGATATATATACTGTATCTACATTGCCTCATAATATTGTACAATCTGTGTGTTGCTTAATTGTCAGTGTAGCCACTCATTTCTATAAAAATAGAACCCCGAGGCCCTGTGTGTGAGAGAGAGAGATTCATATCAGTGCATAATAAAGTAGGTGTGATGGGCAAAGTAAACTTGCCTCTAAATATGGTTTCATATTTGTAAAAACAATCTCTATAATATGTATACTGAACACAGAAATGGTTTGGAATGTTAACTGATTTATTGGCTGAAATAACCTGCAGCCGTTGGGCAGCAACACATTCCACGGGCTAGTGTTTCCTGTCTTTCCTTCTCCTTTCCCCCTGGGGTTGGATGACGCTGATTTAAGGTTGAATATGAACACAGGAAGAAGATCAATCATTCGAATCATTCAAATCAAATCAATGCGCTGAACACAACAGGCGTAGTAGACCTTACCGTGAAATGCTGAATACAACAGGTAAACTTACCGTGAAATGCTGACTTTACATGCCCTTAAATCAACAATGCAGTCGTAAGAAAAATAAGAGTTAAGAAAATATTTACAAAATAAATTAAAGTAAAAAGAAAGTAACATAATAAAATAACAATAGCAAGGTTATATACAGGAGGTGACGGTACTGAGTCAATGTGCGGCGGTACAGGTTATAGTCGAGGTAATTGAGGTAATTTGTACATGTAGGTAGAGGTAAAGTGACTATGCATAGATAATAAACAGCGAGTAGCAGCAGTGTAAAGAAATGGAGGGTCATTGCAAATATTCCAGGTAGCCATTTGATTAATTGTTCAGCAGTGGATTCGCGCAAGAAGCTGTTAAGGAGGCTTTTTGACCTAGACTTGAGAACAGCCTATGACTAGGGTGACTGGAGTCTTTGATAATTTTTAGGGCCTTCCTCTGACACCGCCTTGTATAAAGGTCCTGGAAGTGCTGGAAGCTTGGCCCCACTACCCTCTGTAGGGCCTTGCGGTCAGATGCCGAGCAGTTACCATACCAGGCGGTGATGCAACCAGTCAGGATGCTCTCGATGGTGCAGCTGTATAACTTTTTGAGGATCTGGGGACCCATGACAAATCTTTTCAGTCTCCTGAGGGGGATAAGGCATTGTTGTGCCCTCTTCACGACTGTCTTGTTGTGCTTGCACCATGATAGTTTATTGTGATGTGGACACCAAGGAACTTGAAGCTCTCAACCTGCTCCACGATGAGAATGGGGGTGTGCTTGACCCTCCTTTTCCTGTAGTCCACAATCAGTTCCTTTGTCTTGATCACGTTGACGGAGAGGTTGTCATCCTAGCACGACACTGCCAAGTCTCTGAACTCCTCCCTATAGGCTCATCGTTGTCGGTGATCAGGCCTACCACTGTGGCGTCGTCGGCAAACTTAATGATGGTGTTGGAGTCGTTCTTGGCCATGCAGTCATGGGTGAACAGGGAGTACAGGAGGGGACTAAGCATGCACCCCTGAGGGGCGATATTAACATTGACATTTTCAGTCAAAACACCTCAAAATAAGACATGGTATCAAAAACAAGGTGAAACGAGCCACTTACTATTCCCCATATGGCAGTTTCTAGCAATCTGTCCGTCCAGAATCACAACATGTTGACTGTGTCTGTGACCGTGTCGGTATCTGTGTCTGTAACTGTGTCTGTAGCCATGTCGGTATCTGTGTCTGTAACTGTGTCTGTAGCCGTGTCTGTAGCTGTATATCTGTTATTGTATCTGTGTCTGTAACTGTGTCTGTGTCTGTAGCTGTGTCTCTGTTATTGTGTCGGTATCTGTGTCTGTAACTGTGTCTGTAACTGTGTCTGTGACCGTGTCGGTATCTGTGTCTGTAACTGTGTCTGTGACCGTGTCTGTAGCCGGGTCTGTGTCTGTTGCTGCGCCTGTCATTGTGTCTGTAGCTATGCATGTAACTGTGTCCGTGGCTGTGTCTGTAACTGTAGCCGTGTCTGTGACCGTGTCGGTATCTGTGTCTGTAACTGTGTCTGTGACCGTGTCTGTAGCCGGGTCTGTGTCTGTTGCTGCGCCTGTCATTGTGTCTGTAGCTATGCATGTAACTGTGTCCGTGGCTGTGTCTGTAACTGTAGCCGTGTCTGTAACCGTGTCTGTAGCTGTGTCTGTAACTGTAGCTGTGTCTGTAACTGTAGCCGTGTCTGAAACTGTAGCTGTGCCTGTAACTGTAGCCGTGTCTGTAACTGTGTCTGTAGCCGTGTCTGTAACTGTAACTGTAGCCGTGTCTGTAACTGTAGCTGTGTCTGTAACTGTGTCTGTAGCCGTGCCTGTAACTGTGTCTGTAACTGTAGCCGTGTCTGTAACTGTAGCCATGTCTATAACTGTAGCCGTGTCTGTAACTGTAGCCGTGTCTGTAACTGTAAGCCGTGTCTGTAACTGTAGCCGTGTCTATAACTGTAGCCGTGTCTGTAACTGTAGCCGTGTCTGTAACTGTAGCTGTGTCTGTAACTGTAGCCGTGTCTGTAACTGTAGCGGTGTCTGTAACTGTAGCCGTGTCTGTAACTGTAGCCGTGTCTGTAACTGTAGCCGTGTCTGTAACTGTAGCGGTGTCTGTAACTGTAACTGTGTCTGTAACTGTAGCCGTGTCTGTAACTGTAGCCGTGTCTGTAACTGTAGCCGTGTCTGTAACCGTGTCTGTAACTGTAGCCGTGTCTGTAACTGTAGCCGTGTCTGTAACTGTGCCTGTAACTGTAGCCGTGTCTGTAACTGTAGCCGTGCCTGTAACTGTGTCTGTAACTGTAGCCGTGTCTGTAACTGTGTCTGTAACTGTAGCCGTGTCTGTTGCTGCGCCTGTCATTGTGTCTGTAGCTATGCATGTAACTGTGTCCGTGGCTGTGTCTGTAACTGTAGCCGTGTCTGTAACCGTGTCTGTAGCCGTGTCTGTAACTGTGTCCATGGCTGTGCCTGTAACTGTAGCGATGTCTGTAACTGTAGCCGTGTCTGAAACTGTAGCTGTGCCTGTAACTGTAGCCGTGTCTGTAACTGTGTCTGTAGCCGTGTCTGTAACTGTAACTGTAGCCGTGTCTGTAACTGTAACTGTAGCTGTGTCTGTAACTGTGTCTGTAGCCGTGCCTGTAACTGTGTCTGTAACTGTAGCCGTGTCTGTAACTGTAGCCGTGTCTATAACTGTAGCCGTGTCTGTAACTGTAGCCGTGTCTGTAACTGTAGCCGTGTCTGTAACTGTAGCCGTGTCTATAACTGTAGCCGTGTCTGTAACTGTAGCCGTGTCTGTAACTGTAGCTGTGTCTGTAACTGTAGCCGTGTCTGTAACTGTAGCGGTGTCTGTAACTGTAGCCGTGTCTGTAACTGTAGCCGTGTCTGTAACTGTAGCCGTGTCTGTAACTGTAGCGGTGTCTGTAACTGTAACTGTGTCTGTAACTGTAGCCGTGTCTGTAACTGTAGCCGTGTCTGTAACTGTAGCCGTGTCTGTAACCGTGTCTGTAACTGTAGCCGTGTCTGTAACTGTAGCCGTGTCTGTAACTGTGCCTGTAACTGTAGCCGTGTCTGTAACTGTAGCCGTGCCTGTAACTGTGTCTGTAACTGTAGCCGTGTCTGTAACTGTGTCTGTAACTGTAGCCGTGTCTGTAACTGTAGCCGTGTCTGTAACTGTAGCCGTGTCTGTAACTGTGTCTGTAACTGTAGCCGTGTCTGTAACTGTAGCCGTGTCTGTAACTGTGTCTGTAACTGTAGCCGTGTCTGTAACTGTAGCCGTGTCTGTAACTGTAGCGGTGTCTGTAACTGTAGCCGCGTCTGTAACTGTAGCCGTGCCTGTAACTGTGTCTGTAACTGTAGCCGTGTCTGTAACTGTGTCTGTAACTGTAGCCGTGTCTGTAACTGTAGCCGTGTCTGTAACTGTAGCCGTGTCTGTAACTGTGTCTGTAACTGTAGCGGTGTCTGTAACTGTAGCTGTGTCTGTAACTGTAGCCGTGTCTGTAACTGTAGCCGTGTCTGTAACTGTAGCCGTGCCTGTAACTGTGTCTGTAACTATAGCTGTGTCTGTAACTGTGTCTGTAACTGTGTCTGTAACTGTAGCGGTGTCTGTAACTGTAGCCGTGTCTGTAACTGTAGCGGTGTCTGTAACTGTAGCCGTGTCTGTAACTGTAGCGGTGTCTGTAACTGTAGCCGTGTCTGTAACTGTAGCGGTGTCTGTAACTGTAGCCGTGTCTGTAACTGTGTCTGTAACTGTAGCCGTGTCTGTAACTGTAGCCGTATCTGTAACTGTGTCTGTATATGTGTCTGTAATTGTGTCTGTAACTGTAGCCGTGTCTGTAACTGTGCCTGTAACTGTAGCCATGTCTGTAACTGTGTCTGTGGTCTCCTTACCAGAAGCATTTCCAGTATAGTCTTCAATAGCCACAGCAGTGTGAGGTTCTCTGTTTGTTTTAGCTGCATTCCTCACATTTCTGTGTTGCTGCATATGTGGAGTAGTGGAGCTGAGACTCTGGATGTGTCCCAAATGGCAGTCTAGTCCCTATACTACTCACTACTTTTGACCAGAGCCTTATGGGTCCAGGTGAAAATTAATGCACTATATATATATATATATATGAAATAGCAGCCCCTGAACCTTTGTTTCAGACCTGGGAGAAGACCGTAACGCAGTTCAGTAGATGCTATCTTTGAGAAAACCTCATAGAGAGAGAGGAGACTGTTGACTTTGTTCATATATGATGGGAGTGAAGGTTGGAAAGTCACATTGACCGTACTTCGTTGATTTATTGGGTGTTTTCTGTTGATGAAAGAGACCCTGCTGTGGTCTGAGGGTAAGCAGTTGGCTGTGCTGTTGATGAAAGAGACCCTGCTGTGGTCTGAGGGTCAGCAGTTGGCTGTGCTGTTGATGAACGAGACCCTGCTGTGGTCTGAGGGTCAGCAGTTGGCTGTGCTGTTGATGAAAGAGACCCTGCTGTGGTCTGAGGGTCAGCAGTTGGCTGTGCTGTTGATGAACGAGACCCTGCTGTGGTCTGAGGGTCAGCAGTTGGCTGTGCTGTTGATGAAAGAGACCCTGCTGTGGTCTGAGGGTCAGCAGTTGGCTGTGCTGTTGATGAACGAGACCCTGCTGTGGTCTGAGGGAAGTGGATGTTATCCCACATGTTATTTTTCTGACCTGATCTCTCTAAATGATCAGGATAAAGGAATGCTGTTTAATCTTGATGACGCAACCAGACTAGATCAGAGTCTGTTGTCCAACGGTATTTGAAGATGTCTGAACAAACTTGCCAAGACAGAACCAAGGTTCTCTCAACCATGTGTGTACACTGGTGCAATGCTTGAGTATAGAGGAAGGTGTTCCATTGCTTAACCTTGAATGTGATATGATACATTTAAAACATCTGTATGTGTCTGAAATAGGGATTATTTGAGCGTTACAGTGTCAACCCGGCAGTATCTCTAGTACTATACTGTACTCACGTCAGTAGCCTTCTTCTCTGACAGCTCCAGTTTCTCCTGTGCGTCCTTCAGAGCCTCAGAGTATTTATCCAACTCGTCTTCTGTCCCCTTCAGCTTCTTATGCAGCCCCAGTAGCTCATCTTCCAACTGGGGGCACACAGAGTCAGAGCGAAGCAGAGAATCAGGGAAGGGTGTTCAGATATCAATATTTTATACAACAGACATACCTGTACTTCTGTCACAGAAAGGACAGACTAGGTGACAGAGTCAGGAAATGTTCAGATATGTGTTCTGTCACACAGAATCACATCAGCTCTATATAAGACAGACATCAGATCTATTTAAAACAGAATCACATCAGATCTATATAAGACAGAATCATGTCAGATCTATTTAAAACAGAATCACATCAGATCTATATAAGACAGAATCACATCAGATCTATATAAAATAGAATCATGTCAGCTCTATATAAGACAGAATCACGTCAGCTCTATATAAGACAGAATCACGTCAGCTCTATATAAGACAGAATCACGTCAGCTCTATATAAGACAGAATCACGTCAGATCTATATAAGACAGAATCACGTTAGATCTATATAAGACAGAATCATGTCAGATCTATATAAAACAGAATCACATCAGATCTATATAAGACAGAATCATGTCAGATCTATATAAAACAGATGTATATCTACAACATTTTGCCTCCAGTGGGGAACTCAGGAGAAAAGGCCTGCAAAGGAAGAGAATAACCAACCACTCAGTATTTTGTAGCTAGAAATGTAGAATTGAATTGACTCCAACATTGCATGTATATTGCTAATGTTTAGGTGCTTTGTTCCAAAGACTAGAATGTTGTTGTTGTTGGATTCAACCGTACTTTGTCCTGCAGTGCTTTATAGCCATGAAGTGTGATCCCAGTAGATGGCAGAAGGATACAAGTGTTCACTACCACGCTGGCCTTTGCCTTGCAGGCTGCTGACGGGGCTCTGGTCAAATGCAGTGCACTATACAATTAATATGGTGCCCTTTGAGACAAAGCCCCAGAGACTCATAGAATACCAGAGGAAAGCATCAACACTCATCACTGTTTAACTCTATCCACCTAATTGTCTAAAGAGGTCTGTGTAATCCACCATGATTCAGGCAAACGGAACCCCCCCCCCCCCCCATATCTGAAATGGCTGAGGGTATTGTGGATAGTGCTACTGACGACTGCCTGCCACTACGGTGCTCACACTTACGCACGCGGTTCTAAGAATGTTGTGCTGTTAGTTCGACTACATCCACAATGGAAGTCTACTCCCTATATAGTGCACTACTTTCGATCAATACCTACAGGGCTGTGGTCAAAAGTAGTGCACTATAAAGGGAATAGGGTGCTATTTGGGACATATCCTTAGTATCTCCTCTGGTATGTTCTTGAACTTTAGACAGATCAGACAAAGGAATGTTGGTGAGTGGATCTGCACCCCAGAGCCATGTAAAGTCACACCAAAGTGAGGAGCAGAGCGACAGCTGGCATAGCAAGCTTTTTTATTCCTGATACCCCTTGTTGTTCCTGTACAACGCGGGGGGGGGGGGTTGGCTGGGCTAATCCTTCTGGAGCTCTATGGCTCTCTTATGATCTATCTATGATCAGTCGTGATGCAGCCTGCTGCTGGATACCAAATGGACAGGGGAACTCCCTTCTGATGTGCTGCATGGAATTTGTTATCACATTGGAATTTTCAACCATATTAACAGATAAGCTGGGTGGAATTTGGGCCATATTTCTTCCTTTCACGTTTACAGGAGTCTACAGAGGTTACGGGGAAGGGGTGGGTTAGGGATGCAGAAGAACTCATTCACTGTTCTTTTCTCTCTCCCTGAGGGCTCATCCCTCTCTCCATCCCTCTCTCCCTGAGGGCTCATCCCTCTCTCCATCCCTCTCTCCCTGAGGGCTCATCCCTCTCTCCATCCCTCTCTCCCTGAGGGCTCATCCCTCTCTCCATCCCTCTCTCCCTGAGGGCTCATCCCTCTCTCCATCCCTCTCTCCCTGAGGGATCATCCCTCTCTCCATCCCTCTCTCCCTGAGGGCTCATCCCTCTCTCCATCCCTCTCTCCCTGAGGGCTCATCCCTCTCTCCATCCCTCTCTCCCTGAGGGATCATCCCTCTCTCCATCCCTCTCTCCCTGAGGGCTCATCCCTCTCTCCATCCCTCTCTCCCTGAGGGCTCATCCCTCTCTCCATCCCTCTCCCTGAGGGCTCATCCCTCTCTCCATCCCTCTCTCCCTGAGGGCTCATCCCTCTCTCCATCCCTCTCTCCCTGAGGGATCATCCCTCTCTCCATCCCTCTCTCCCTGAGGGCTCATCCCTCTCTCCATCCCTCTCTCCCTGAGGGCTCATCCCTCTCTCCATCCCTCTCTCCCTGAGGGCTCATCCCTCTCTCCATCCCTCTCTCCCTGAGGGATCATCCCTCTCTCCATCCCTCTCTCCCTGAGGGCTCATCCCTCTCTCCATCCCTCTCTCACTGATGACTCATCCCTCTCTCCCTGATGACTCATCCCTCTCTCCATCCCTCTCTCGCTGATGACTCATCCCTCTCTCCCTGATGACTCATCCCTCTCTCCATCTCTCTCTCCCTGAGGACTTCATCCCTCTCTCCATCTCTCTCTCCCTGAGGACTTCATCCCTCTCTCCGTCCCTCTCTCCCTGAGGACTTCATCCCTCTCTCCATCTCTCTCTCGCTGATGACTCATCCCTCTCTCCCTGATGACTCATCCCTCTCTCCATCCCTCTCTCCCTGAGGCCTTCATCTCTCTCTCCATCTCTCTCTCCCTGAGGACTTCATCCCTCTCTCCATCTCTCTCTCCCTGAGGACTTCATCCCTCTCTCCATCTCTCTCTCCCTGAGGACTTCATCCCTCTCTCCATCCCTCTCTCCATCCCTCTCCCTGAGGACTTCATCTCTCTCTCCATCCCTCTCTCCCTGAGGACTTCATCCCTCTCTTCATCCCTCTCTCCATCACTCTCTCCCTGAGGACTTCATCTCTCTCTCCATCCCTCTCTCCCTGAGGACTTCATCTCTCTCTCCATCCCTCTCTTCCTGAGGGCTTCATCTCTCTCCATTAGAGGAAAGGAGAACCATCCTCAGTACAATCAGCTGTTCTATGTCTCAGAGCTTATTTTAATCAATCAATTTCAAGTAGCTCTTTTTCCCCTGACTAATTTTACTCTGCATAAACTACTTTGTACTCTGTGAGGAGTATAGGTCATCCACAAATGTATTCCATCACACTCTGCCTTGGGCTAGTTTCTTAAATTTCTTCCATGAGAAGAACTGCATTTATTTATACCTCAGAAATGACATTTATGATATATATACAACATCTATTTGCTAATGATCATTTCCACACATGGGTCTAATGCATTGGATCCGAGATATGACATTCAAGCACACAGCCCAAGAGGAACAGCATCACGTTCATTATCAAGTACTTCAACATTAGCCTATATTACAATACATTTTTTTAAAGTACCCATGTATATTTTACCACTCTGTACAATTCATCACTTGTATCCATTAGCTGCTTTCTATCTCCCCCTCCTCAACATTTCCCTCTCCCCCTTTCCCCCTCCTCAGCTCTTCCCCCTTTCCCCTCCTCAGCTCTTCCCTCTCCCTTTCCCCCTCCTCAGCTCTTCCCTCTCCCCCTTTCCCCCTCCTCAGCTCTTCCCTCTCCCCTTTCCCCCCCTCCTCAGCTCTTCCCTCTCCTCCCTTTCCCCTCCTCAGCTCTTCCCTCTCCCTTTCCCCCTCCTCAGCTCTTCCCTCTCTCCCTTTCCCCCTCCTCAGCTCTTCCCTCTCTCCCTTTCCCCCTCCTCAGCTCTTCCCTCTCCCCTTTCCCCCTCCTCAGCTCTTCCCTCTCCCCCTTTCCCCCTCCTCAGCTCTTCCCTCTCTCCCTTTCCCCCTCCTCAGCTCTTCCCTCTCCCCCTTTCCCCCTCCTCAGCTCTTCCCTCTCCCCCTTTCCCCCTCCTCAGCTCTTCTCCCTTTCCCCCCTCAGCTCTTCCCTCTCCCCCTTTCCCCCTCCTCAGCTCTTCCCTCTCTCCCTTTCCCCCTCCTCAGCTCTTCCCTCTCTCCCTTTCCCCCTCCTCAGCTCTTCCCTCTCTCCCTTTCCCCCTCCTCAGCTCTTCCCCTCCCCCTTTCCCCCTCCTCAGCTCTTCCTCTCTCCCTTTCCCCTCCTCAGCTCTTCCCTCTCTCCCTTTCCCCCTCCTCAGCTCTTCCCTCTCTCCCTTTCCCCTCCTCAACATTTCCCTCTCTCCCTTTCCCCCTCCTCAACTCTTCCCTCTCTACCCTTTTTGGAGTTGCAAAATTCCAGTAGCTTTTCAAAATTCCCAGGTTTCCCAGAAATCCTGGTTGTAATATTCCTGCAATCAGGAGAGAATAAGCAGGAAATCTGGGAATCCTACATCCGGGATTTCTAGATTACCTTGGAATATGGGAAAGTTACAGGAATTTTGCAACCCTACCCTCTTTACAGTCCTTCCCTCACCTTATCTTTCCTCCCCCCGCTCAATATCCTTCCCTCACCTGTTTGCATTTGTCCTCAGCTGATTTCTTGTCAGTCTCTGCCTGCTCCGCCCGGTCGATGGCGTTCTCTTTGTCCAGCTTCAGCATCTGCATTTTCTTCTTGATGGCCTCCATGGTTGACGGTTGTTAGGGGTCAGTGGCTACAGAAACTGGGGAAACTTTTCAAGTTTGGGACAGGGAGGTCTAGTTAGACACTTAAAGGCAAACCCTCTCACAGAGAAAGAGCGAGACTAGTCCTTTCTAAGTTTCCAAGTCCACCAGAGCCAATACGCCAGCTGATACAGAGAGCGAGAGAGAGAGAGAGAGAGAGAGGAGAGAGCAGAGGATGCAGACTGGAAACCAGGGCTGATATAAGTGATTTAAACCTGACTGGTTTTGAAGAGACAGCCCCATGCAGTCCCCAGTGACATAGACCACTACCCCCTTCCACCCCCCCAACCCCCGCGCCTGGTTAGCTAGCTAACCTCAGCAGCCACAGTACCCTCCCTCCCTCTACCCCTCCCTCTCTGGTCTGAACCTCCCCACTCACTCCTCCTAAGGCTTTCTTAAGAACGGAACAGACACTCTGGCGATATTCACCCGCTCTCCTTATTTGGAAGCATGTTCTCATTTCCTTTTTTTTCTTAAGGGGACGGGTTGGAACGGAGAGAGAAAGATCTTCAGGAAGAGAGAGAGAAAGATCTTCAGGAACGGAGAGAGAAAGATCTTGAGGAACGGAGAGAGAAAGATCTTGAGGAAGAGAGAGAGAAAGATCTTGAGGAAGAGAGAGAAAAAGATCTTGAGGAAGAGAGAGAGAAAGATCTTGAGGAACGTAGAGAGAAAGATCTTGAGGAAGAGAGAGAGAAAGATCTTGAGGAACAGAGAGAGAAAGATCTTGAGGAAGAGAGAGAGAAAGAGCTTGAGGAACGTAGAGAGGAAGATCTTGAGGAACAGAGGGAGAAAGATCTTCAGGAACAGAGAGAGAAAGATCTTGATCTTGAGGAAAAGAGAGAAAAATATCTTGAGTAAGAGAGAGAGAAAGATCTTGAGGAACGTAGAGAGAAAGATCTTGAGGAACAGAGAGAGAAAGATATTGAGGAAGAGAGAAAGATCTTTGAGGAACAGAGGGAGAAAAAGATCTTGAGGAAAAGAGAGAAAAAGATCTTGAGGAAGAGAGAGAGAAAGATCTTGAGGAACGTAGAGAGAAAGATCTTGAGGAACAGAGAGAGAAAGATCTTGAGGAAGGGAGAGAGAAAGATCTTGAGGAACGGAGAGAGAAAGATCTTGAGGAAGGGAGAGAGAAAGATCTTGAGGAAGGGAGAGAGAAAGATCAGAGGAAAAGCATCATTGCTGAGATAACACACACCTGTCTGGAGAAGAACCTGTGGCACAGGTATTATAGAAATAACCATTGATAGACGTTCATAACAGATTAACGCTTGGCCTACGCACCACACATACGACAAAAAATCTACAATTAGTAGTATGTGCGAGCAGGGTTTTCCCTTTTTTCTTTTGCAAGATAAATAACCGAAACATAAGTTTCAGTCTCTGTCTGAACAACACGGGGCTCTGTAAAGCCTTTTATTCCAGGCTTGGGTTTCCTCCCTCACTGAGGAATGCTGAAATTGATGTTAATACCAGCGTTGGTTGGGGGAGACATAGTTATCATTCTACCGTGGATTAAAAAGAGTCAGACGGAAAAAGACCCAGCCAAGGAAATGGGGTAGAATTTCTGTATGTGTGCACATACTATCTTCAAAAGGATTTACATTCAAGGATGTAAACTAAAACTCCAAATGAATACAATTACCCTACTTTCTAATTAAGATCTCTTTAATTACCTTTAATTACCGCTCAACCTATGTGTATGATTTGAATATTTGCTGTATTTTGTATATATTGTTTAGAAGAGCAGCATCACTGCTATAGTTTAGTAAGGTGATATTACCTCCCTGTGTCTGAAAATGGGTTTGTAACTAACTAAGCAGGTGGCCTACGGCTGTTTTTAACCGTTTGTCGGCACGGCGATGTGATGTGCTGTAAAGAAAGTGTGAGGATAGGTTGATTTCACCACACGTGACAGAAGGCAGCTGGGAACTACTGTCTCTGATGACTAGGGACAGAAAGACTCAGTCAGCTGGCAGCTACTGTCTCTGCACAGCAAATTCTCCAGTGTTAATTCAACACTGTGCTTAGTGCTGACGCTGTTACACTTTGTCAGTGTTATGCAATAACACCTCCTATAGTATTTTTAATCGCTACACCAAGAGGTCCGTATATCTTGACAAGAGTTAAGACATTACACTAATATTTATATTTAAGTCTTTATTGTCACATACTCTTATGTAAACATTTACAAAAACATCAGAACGGGCAGCAGACACTCTCAATCTTTAATTAACATAAACCACTTAAACTGGTACAACACTTCCACTCACAGGGAGCCAAAAATAACTAATTGAAAGTCACGCCTCCAACAAGCCTCACCTCCAATATAATTTCCCATTCATCGTGCCTTGTTTTTTAGAGTGAATTGTAGAGTTTACTACCCATGACTGTATTTGTTAGTGACATAGACATGGTTGTTGAATTTATTCATTTTCAGTCTTTTCAGTCTTGTGGACTTCACCAAGTGAGTTTCTTACCAGAGTGGTGTTAGGAATCTCTTACGTTATGCAGACAGATCCAATAGGTGGAAATTGTATTCACCTGCAACATTCAGAATGACTGTCAGGGTCAGGAACACTGACAAAGGAGACGACCTAAACCATTTCAACTGGAACAACCATCTCCGTAACGGCTGCAATAAATCTAACTTAACTGATCGGATTAGTTTCAAATTATTTTATTATTATTTCTATTTAAAAAAAAAAAACTCTGTCCAGTTTTAACCTTACTCTTTAAAGATCTAATAGTAGAACGTACAAGGTGCCATTTTTTAAATTGGGTAGTGCATCATCGATTCTCTTGTCATGTCAGTGATTGTTGACCTTAGAGGGACATTTATAACTTGTCAGAAAGGTCCAGGTCAACTAGACCATGTCAACTGTTTTTTAGGCCATAGATATTGTTGTCATTTCTTTGTCACTCAAATATCACACGAATACACATTAGACATGGCAAAATGTATAGAATTGCAAGAATATTAGCTTTAGGGTTAGGGTTAAAATAGACTTGGTGTGGACACATGTGTGCAAGGGGGTGGGGGGGGGGGGGGGGCATATTTCTACCATTGTATGTATCTACCACCTATTTAACACACATCACCATGAAGATAATTATATTTATATCCATAATTATGTATTTCTCTATAGTACAGATCAGGGACCCATGATGTGATTCTGTTACCGTGATTCTGTTACCGTAATTCCTTCACCTACTGTAGGTCAATAAGCAAATACAAATAGATCAGACTCAAGGTGTCATGTTATAGCTAAAAGAAATGTCCACAGCTCTAGGTGATTTAAATCACAATAAAGACAATGGATCTTCGTCAGGTCATCGAAAAACGTTGTCTTTATTGTGTGTCTGATTAAATCACCATGGGAGCAGACCAGAGTTGATTAAATCACCATGGGAGCAGACCAGAGTTGATTAAATCACCATGGGAGCAGACCAGAGTTGATTAAATCACCATGGGAGCTGACCAGAGTTGATTAAATCACCATGGGAGCAGACCAGAGTTGATTAATCATCTCCACCATGGCACAGCCAGAAGAGGATTAAATCACCCCATGGGAGCAGACCAGAGTTGATTAAATCACCTGGGAGCAGACCAGAGTTGATTAAATCACCATGGGACTAGAACATGATGGTTGATTAAATCCCCAGTCCACCTGACCAGTGCTGCTGATTAAATCAACTGTTCAGACCAGATTGATTAAATCACCATGCTAGTCATTTAGAACATTTGAACATCTTGGTCATTTTCTGTTATTAAATCACCATGGGAGCAGAACAGAGTTGATTAAATCACCATGGGAGCAGAACAGAGTTGATTAAATCACCATGGTTTTGGCCTTTCAGGGAGTTTTAAATCACCATGGGAGCAGAACAGTGTTTTAAACCTGCATTGTTTGCTGAACAGGGTTTTAAATCACCACTTTGGGAGCAGACCAGATTTGTTGATTAAATAAATCACCATGGGAGCAGAACAGAGTTGATTAAATCACCATGGGAGCAGAACAGAGTTGATTAAATCACCATGGGAGCAGACCAGAGTTGATTAAATCACCATGGGAGCAGAACAGAGTTGATTAAATCACCATGGGAGCAGAACAGAGTTGATTAAATCACCATGGGAGCAGACCAGAGTTGATTAAATCACCATGGGAGCTGACCAGAGTTGCGGACATTATTTTCTTCTTCTTGGATATACGTTCTTCTGTCCTGCACCTGGATGTGCAATTCCCTGCAGACATCTTTTGGTTTTAATTCAGAGCAGATATTCAACATAGTTTTTCGAAAACTTGATGGAAAATAAAAAACTGACGAGATTCTACCGTAATTCTGTTACCAAGCTTTGCACTTGCACAGTTCTTTCAGTTAATGTGTGATTTTTTAAAACATTTTTATTTGATTTAACCTTTATTTAACTAGGCAAGTCTGTTAATAACAAATTCTTATTTACAATGACGGCCTACCCAGGCCAAACTCTAACCCAGACGACGCTGGGCCAATTGTGCGCCGCCCTATGGGACTCCCAGTCACGGCTGGTTGTGATACAGCCTGGAATCAAACCAGAATCTGTAGTGACACCCCTAGCATTGAGATGCAGTGCCTTAGACTGCTGCGCCACTCAGGAGCCCGAAAATGTCTGTGTAAATTGTTCAAAGTTGTCCTTGTGGATAGAATTGTTAAAAAGTTAAAAATAATCACAGCGTAATTCCGTGACTGTGGAATTGACTTTCACGAACACTAACAGCTGTTCTGTCTAAAAATAAAGGGTGGCGAAATTAGAGAGCAGTGTTGTTCACAACGGTAATAAAAAGTTGTTTTTGAGATTTTGTTTTAAGCTATATCCCAAAACTGAACCCTTATTTGAACCATTCAGAGTTAATGCCTAACCTTAAGATTTCAGAGTTAATGTCTAAACTTAAACTTAAACACTTTGAAATTTGACATTTGGAACAACATATAAATTTGATGTTTGAGAACCACAGATTAATGTTGAATTCTGACTTGAAACTGTGTGAGCTTGTTGAATATAGACTAATACCCCAGGGAATAACATTAATTCTGACTTTAAACTGTGTGAGCTTGTTGAATATAGACTAATACCCCAGGGAATAACATTAATTCTGACTTTAAACTGTGTGAGCTTGTTGAATATAGACAAATGCCCCAGGGGATAAAATTAAAAGAATGTAATGTTATGTTTGATAAATATGATGATAATGATGATTGTGATGATGGTCAGAGAGGAATGCAAATGAGACACCGACTATTGATGGTTAGGGTGAAAGTAGAGCAGAACACCCCACACCCACACACACACACACACACACACACACACACACACACACACACACACACACACACACACACACACACACACACACACACACACACACACACACACACACACACACACACACACACACACACACACACACACACACACACACACACACACACACACACACAGTATATCAGGTTACCCTGTAGTAGCATCTGAATACATCACTAAGGTACAAATCCCCCACAACTACTAAAATCGACACGAGTGAGACATGAGTCTATAGTTCATGTCCTGAGGAAATCTTTGACCCTCTAAAACTCAGATTACGTTGTTGAGGGGAATCTTTGACAGCCATTGTAGTGGATGGATACGGACAGAGCATTTGGGAAATATTCAGACCCCTTTACTTTTTCCACATTTTGTCACGTTACACCCCCCTTACCAATCTACACACAATACCCCATAATGACATCACAACACCCCATAATGACATCACAATACCTCATAATGACATCACCATACCCCATAATGACATCACAATACCCCATAATGACATCACAATACCCCATAATGACATCACAATACCCCATAATGACATCACAATACCCCATAATGACATCACAATACCCCATAATGACATCACAATACCCCATAATGACATCACAATAGCCCATAATGACAAAGCAAAAACTTTTTTGTTGTTGTTTGCAAATGTATTAAAACCAAAAAACTGAAATGTCACATTTACATAAGTATTCAGATTCTTTACTCAGTACTTTTTTGAAGCTTGGAACACCTGTATTTGGGGAGTTTTTCCCATTCTTCTCTGCAGATCCTCTCAAGCTCTGTCAGTTTGGAAGGGGAGTGTTGCTGCACAGCTATTTTCAGATCTCTCCAGAGATGTTCAATCGGGTTCAAGTCCGGGCTCTGGGTAGGCCATTCATGGACATTCAAAGACTTGTCCTGAAGCCACTCCTGCGTTGTCTTGGCTGTGTGCTTAGTGTCATTGTCCTGTTGGAAGGTCAACCTTCACTCCAGTCTGAGGTCCTGAGCGCTCTGGAGCAAGTTTTCATCAAGGAGCTCTCTGTACTAATCTCTGTTCATCTTTCCTTCAAACCTGACCAGTCTCCCAGTCCCTGCCGCTAAAAAACATCCCCAAAGCATGACGCTGCCACCACCATGCTTCACCGTAGGGATGGTATTGGCCAGGTGATGAGCAGTGCCTAATATCCTCCAGATGTGATGCTTGGCATTCGAGCCAAAGAGTTCAGTCTTGGTTTCATCAACCCAGATAATCTTGTTTCTCATGGTCTGAGAGTCCTTTAGTTGCCTTTTTGTAAACTCCAAGCGGGCTGTTATATGCCTTTTACTGAGGAGTGGCTTCCGTCTGGCCATTCTACCGTAAAGGCCTGATTGGTGGAGTCCTACAGAGATGGTTGTCCTTCTAGAAGTTTCTCCCATCTCCACAGAGGAACTCTAGAGTTCTGTCAGAGTAACCATCGGGTTCTTGGTCACCTCCCTGACCAAGGCCCTTCTCCCCGATTGCACAGTTTGGCCGGGCAGCCAGCTCTAGGAAGAGTTTTGGTGGTTTCAAACTTCTTCCATTTAAGAATGATGGAGGCCACTGTGTTCTTGGGAACCTTCAATGCTGCATACATTTTTTGCTACCCTTCCCCAGATCTGTGCCTCGACACAGTCCTCTCGGAACCCTACGGACAATTCCTTCGACCTCATGGCTTGGTTTTTGCTCTGACATGTACTGTCAACTGTGGGACCTTATATAGACAGATGTGTGCCTTTCCAAATCATGTCTAATCAACTGAATTTACCACAGGTGGACTCCAATCAAGTTGTAGAAGAGCTCAAGGATGATCAATGGAAACAGGATGCATCTGAGCTCAATTTCGAGTCTCATAGCAAAGGGTCTGAATACTTATGTAAATTCTGTATTTCTGATTTTTCTTTTTAATAAACGTACAAACATTTCTAAAAACCTGCTTCCACTTTGTCATTACGGGGTATTGTGTGTAGATTGATTTTTTAAAAATAGGCAACGTGACAAAATGTGGAAAAAGTGAAGGGGTATGAATACTTTCTGAATGCACTGTAGATTAATAAATCTCTCTCTCTCTCTCTCTCTCTCTCTCTCTCTCTCTCTCTCTCTCTCTCTCTCTCTCTCTCTCTCTCTCTCTCTCTCTCTCTCTCTCTCTCTCTCTCTCTCTCTCTCCCTCCCTCCCTCCCTCCCTCTCAAAAGTTTCAGTTTATTCCGGTGTTGATTTGCTTTCCGGGTTGACATACAAGGATTCTACATCATCTGACATTGCTGTCAAAATGACAGCACACCCCTAGAAAAAAAGGGTTCGGCTTTCCCCATAGGGGTACCCTTTTTTGTTTCCAGGCAGAACCCTTTCGGGTTCCATGTAGAACCATCTGTAGAATGGGCTTAGATTTAACCCGAAAAGGTTCTACCTGGAAACAAAAAGGGTTCTTCAAATGGTTCTCCTATGAGGACAACCGAAGAACCCCTTTAGGTTCTAAATAGAACCTTTTTTGTCCTAAGAGTGTCACATTCCTTCAGGATGTACAGAGAGTGAGTAGAGAGGTGAGTAGACCCTTTTAGAGAGGGAGAGAGAGAAAGAGAGAGAGAAAGAGAGGGAGGGAAATAGGGAAGGAGAGGTTGGGAGGGAGGAGAGAGAGCGAGAGAGAGAGAGAGAGGGGGGTGAAGGAGAGAGAGAGAGGGAGAGAGAGAGAGAGAGAGAGAGAGAGAGAGAGAGAGAGAGAGAGAGAGAGAGAGAGAGAGAGAAAGAGGGAAGGAGAGAGAGAGAGAGAGGGGGGGTGAAGGAGAGAGAGAGAGAGGGGGAAGGAAGGAGAGAGAGAGAGAGAGAGGGGGGGTGAAGGAGAGAGAGAGAGAGGGAAGGAGAGAGAGAGAAATCAGAACCCTCCCACAGGAAATGCAGCTCAAATCCTCTTCTCCTTGTATGGTAAAAACTCCCCTAAAAGCAGCCAGGTCCCCCTGGGACCATGCAGTCCAGCCAAAGTACAGCTAAGTTCATACACAAACGCTATGGGAATGGATACACTGTGTGTATGTATGTTTGTGTGTGTCGCAGATCGGTTACATTTCAAGTTTCATAAAGTTGTTCTATCAACATGTTGATAGGTAAACACAAGAATACATAAAGGGTTATGAGACCCCCCTACCACACACACACACACACACACACACACACACACACACACACACACACACACACACACACACACACACACACACACACACACACACACACACACACACACACACACACACACACACACACACACACACACACACACACACAGTAGGCATGCATACGCTATATACAAAAGTATGGGAACACTCCTTCACTGGCCACTCAATTTGTGCTTACGTTTGACTTCTGGAACATTTTATATTATCATCCTCGGGATCAGGGGACTCATAACTGGAGCCCACCTCAGCCACTTTTGATGAAACCCAGCCCTGTATCCCGGTTGTGATACATCCCAGGACCGAACCAGGGTCTGTAGTGATGCCTCAAGCACTGAGACGCAGTGTCTTAGACCGCTGCACAACTCGGTAGTCCTCTCAGTAACAGTTGCCCCCTCTGCCATTTTTGACGAAACACAGCCCTTTCTCCTAACCCCAGGGTAGACCTCTAGTTTGTGACTGTTGGAATGGAATGTACAGGGACTAGATTCACCTGGGATGCACTTGCCACCGTTTTCCAGAGAGTCCTGGGTTAAGCCCCAGGTCCTGGACTAAAAGGTTCCCACAGCGTATATATTAAAGCCCAGGCTAGACATGTTGTATTGTATTTCTATTCAGGACGGTCATCTCCCTCGGCGGAGACCCTCCGTCCGTCATCATTCCAATCACTTCTATTCTGAGGCAGTGGCGTAGGTTGGGAGAGCTTGAGACGGTGGATTCAAGCAGCATAGTGGTGAAATATCATCCTGTTCTTCTCCTCGTGTCTCCCTGAGGTAACTCAGGTTTCCTATCCTATCTTAAGTGTGTGTGTGTGTGTGTGTGTGTGTGTGTGTGTGTGTGTGTGTGTGTGTGTGTGTGTGTGTCTGTCTGTCTGTCTGTCTGTCTGTCTGTCTGTCTGTCTGTCTGTCTGTCTGTCTGTCTGTCTGTCTGTCTGTCTGTCTGTCTGTCTGTTTTTCTGTCTGCCGTCTTTCCGCGTGTCAGTCAGGACCCAGCTTCAGCTTTGAAGTAAAAGACTGACTGGGTACTGGCATAGGGCAACAGACACTTAATGTTGATGTTTACATTTTCGTCCAAGGTGCAGACAGAAGCATGTTATTTCACTCAAGAGGGCGATCAGGCTCCCTGTGACCACTGACAGCTGGGCAGTAGGCTTTCACTCATTTCTATGCAGTGATATATAGACAACATGGCCCTCTAGTGGTCAGATGTGTTACTGTCCTTACCATTTAAATCCAAGCATTCTGTGATGACTGTGGTCAGCAGCAGTGGGCGATGTAGGATACAAGAGAAAACTAAGGACACAACATTCTCAAGTCAGTTTGCTCCACAGCCATCCATCCCACTGTGTAGTTTGTCCAGTTAGATTCAGATTTGAATAGAATTAACAGGACACTCATCAACGTGTAGTAACAGGACACTCATTAATATGTAGTAACAGGACACTCATTAATATGTAGTAACAGGACACTCATCAACATGTAGTAACAGGACACTCATCAACATGTAGTAACAGGACACTCATTAATATGTAGTAACAGGACACTCATTAATATGTAGTAACAGGACACTCATTAATATGTAGTAACATGACACTCATTAATATGTAGTAACAGGACACTCATTAATATGTAGTAACAGGACACTCATCAACATGTAGTAACAGGACACTCATTAATATGTAGTAACAGGACACTCATCAACATGTAGTAACAGGACACTCATTAATATGTAGTAACAGGACACTCATCAACATGTAGTAACAGGACACTCATTAATATGTAGTAACAGGACACTCATCAACATGTAGTAACAGGACACTCATTAATATGTAGTAACAGGACACTCATTAATATGTAGTAACAGGACACTCATCAACGTGTAGTAACAGGACACTCATTAACGTGTAGTAACAGGACACTCATTAATATGTAGTAACAGGACACTCATTAATATGTAGTAACAGGACACTCATTAATATGTAGTAACAGGACACTCATTAATATGTAGTAACAGGACACTCATCAACGTGTAGTAACAGGACACTCATTAATATGTAGTAACAGGACACTCATTAATATGTAGTAACAGGACACTCATTAATATGTAGTAACAGGACACTCATTAATATGTAGTAACAGGACACTCATCAACATGTAGTAACAGGACACTCATCAACATGTAGTAACAGGACACTCATTAACGTGTAGTAACAGGACACTCATTAATATGTAGTAACAGGACACTCATTAATATGTAGTAACAGGACACTCATTAATATGTAGTAACAGGACACGCATTAATATGTAGTAACAGGACACTCATTAACGTGTAGTAACAGGACACTCATTAATATGTAGTAACAGGACACTCATTAATATGTAGTAACAGGACACTCATTAATATGTAGTAACAGGACACTCATCAACATGTAGTAACAGGACACTCATCAACATGTAGTAACAGGACACTCATTAATATGTAGTAACAGGACACTCATTAATATGTAGTAACAGGACACAGAGATTGATTCAGAGATGTTCTGTCTCTGACTGTAGACGAGAGTAAAAGTCAAATGTGACAGAAATCAGTGTGCTGCAAACAGTATCGTTTCCTCCACTGTCACTTTCCATTCCATGGCTGGAACTAGTGACACTCTGCTCATCAACACACGTGAATGCTCTGCTTGACAATGTACAAACCAGTTGCCCTGGCACCGGAAAAGGTCATTGGTACTATTTCAAGCCGTGGAGTGACAATCTCATTACATGAACCCTTGTCCCTTACTGATGACTAACACCTGTTACAGTGCCTTCAGAAAGCATTCATACCCCATGATTCATTCCACATTTTGTTGTGTTACAGCCTGAATTCAAAATGGATTCAATTGTTATCTCACTAGTCTACACACAATACCCCATAATGACAAAGTGAAAATGTGTTTTTAGAAATTTTGGCACATTTCTTCAAAAAGGAAATAATGAAATATCTCATTTACATAAGTATTCACGCCCCTGAGTCAATACATGTTAGAATCACCTTTGGAAGTGATTAAAGCTGTGAGTCTTTCTGAATAAGTCTCTAAGACAGAGATCATTAACTAGATTCAGCCACGGGCCAATTGTTTCTTGAGCTGATGGCTGGGGGGCTGGAACATAATAAAATACATATTTTTAGACTGCAGCCCTAACCCCAACCCTAACCCACAATAAGCCTAAACAGATCTAATATGTGACTTAAACATAATATTTTCAAACCTTGATTACATTTGGGGACATTGCCGTGCGTAAGGTGCCATCTTTCGAATGGGAGGATGGAACGTTAAAATGCGAGTCTGATGAACCCTGCTCGAAGAGCTTTGCACACTGGGATTATACAATGTGTGCCCATTATTCTTTTAAAGAATGTGGCCATTATTATTTTAAAGAATGTGCCAATTTTAAGCCAAGACCGTAAGTCTGCACCTCAGGAACATTCACTGTCTTCTTGGTAACCAACTTCAGTGTAGGTTTGACCTTGTTGCAGGTAGTCCTGTTTAAAGGTGAATTCATCTCCCAGTGTCTTGTGGAAAGCAGACTGAACCAGGTTTTCCTCTAGGATTTTGTCTGTGCTTAGCTCCATATTTTTATCCTAAAAAACTCCCCAGTCTTTCACGATTACAAGCATATCCATTACATGATTCAGCCACCACTATACTTGAAAATATAGAAAGTGGTACTCATTAATGCCTTGTTGCAAACAGGATGCATGCTTTGGAATATTTATATTCTGTACAGATTTCCTTCTCTTCACTCTGTCAATTAGGTTAGTATTTTGGAGTAACTACAATGTTGTTGATCCATCCTCAGGTTTCTCCTATCACAGCCACTCAACTCTGTAACTGTTTTAAAGTCACCATTGGCCTCATAGTGAAATCCTTTAAAAGTTTCCTTCCTCTCTGGCAACTGAGTTAGGAATGACGCATGTATTTTTTGCAGTGGCTGGGTGTATTGATACACCATCGAAATTGTAATTAATAATGAATAAAAGGGATATTTAATGTCTTCTTTTATATTTTTACTGATCTACCAATAGGTGCCCTTCTTTGCGAGGCATTGGAAAACTTCCCTGGTCTTTGTGGTTGAATCTGTGTTTGCAATTCACTGCTCGACTGAGAGACCATACAGATAATTGTATGTGTGGGGTACAGAGATGAGGTACAGTCACTCAAAAATCATGTTAAACACTATTATTGGACACAGGGTGAGTCCATGCAACTTATGTGACCTAATTATGCATATTTTTACTCCTGAATTTATTGAAGTTTGCCATAACAAAGGGGTTGAATACTTTTTGTAAACACTTCTAATAACCTAATTCCACTTTGACATTATGGGGTTTGTAGACCAGTGACAAAACACAATGTGGGAAAAGTCAAGGGGTGTGAATACTTTCTGAAGGCACTGCACTGCACATAACATATGCCATTTAGGGAACACTTTTATCCAAAGCCACTTACAGTAGGGTGTGTATACATTTTCATATGGGTGTTCACAGCATGAAACAAACCCACTCCACTGATGTTACAAGCACCATTCTCTACCAGCTGAGCACCAATTGTAACACTCATAGGTTACTGGACTGAAGACTCATAGGTTACTGGACTGAAGACTCATAGGTTACTGGACTGAAGACTCATAGGTTACTGGACTGAAGATTCATAGGTTACTGGACTGAAGGCTCATAGGTTACTGGACTGAAGGCTCATAGGTTACTGGATCAAATCAAATCAACGTTTATTTGTCACGTGCGCCGAATACAACACTTACTTAACTATACATTCATGTTCATACTACCTCAATTGGCACAACCAATCTTACAGTGAAATGCTTACTTACAGGCTCTAACCAATAGTGCGAAAAAAAGGTGGGTGTGTGTGTGCATGTGCGCGTGTGCGTGTGCGTGTGCGTGTTCGTAGGCAAGTAAAGAAATAAAACAACAGTAAAAACATATTTGAAAATAACAGTAGCAAGGCTGTATACAGACAGTGGTTAGTCCGGCTGATTGAGGTAGTCTGTACATGTAGATATGGTTAAAGTGACTATGCATATATGATGAACTGAGAGTAGCAGTACCGTAAAAGAGATGTTGGTGGGTGGCGGAACACAATGCAGATAGCCCGGTTAGCCAATGTGCGGGACCACTGGTTGGTTGGGGCAG
>NC_060194.1:43317890-43403472 GCF_021184085.1 Oncorhynchus gorbuscha | reverse complement strand
CGCCTGCCTGACCACTCTGCCTGTCCTGACCCTGTCCTGACCCGCCTGCCTGACCACTCTGCCTGTACTGACCCTGTACTGACCCTGTCCTGACCCTGTCCTCACCCTGTCCGGACCCTGTCCTGACCCGCCTGACCACCTTTACCCCTACTCTTGATAATCGACCCCTGCCGGCCTTGACCTGTCGTTTGCCTGTCCCTATTGTTCTAATAAACATTGTCTCTAAACCAGAAGGGAGTGATGACCCTGTACCCGCCCGCCTGACCACTCTGCCTGTCACTGACCCTGAGCCTGCCTGCCGTCCTGTACCTTTGCTCCTACTCTGGATAATCGACCCCTGCCGGCCTTGACCTGTCGTTTGCCTGCCCTTGTTACAATAAACATTGTTACTTCACACAGTCTGCACTTGGATCTTACCTTGATACCTGATAGAATGAGTAGGTGTGTCCAAACTTTTAACTGGTACTGTATATATCTTTATTTTTCTTCAGGATTTTGAAAATTGTCCAGCAACCCCACATGGCCCCTGGTTTGGGAACCGCTGAACTAAGTACAGGCAAAATCCTAAAGGAAAACCTGGCCCACTCTGCTTTCCAACAGACAAATTCACAATCAGAAAAACAAAAACCTAAAACACAAGGCCGAATATACACTGAAGAAGACATTGAATGCGCCTGAGTGGCCTAATTATTGTTTTGACTTAAAAATGGCTTTTTAGCAATGATTAACAACATGACAGAGAATGAAGAATAAATCAAATTTAAAAAATTAAATTAAAAATTGCAAATGTTTTACAATCCAGGTGTGCCAAGCTCTTAGAAACTTACCCAGAAAGACGTACAGCTGTAATCACTGGCAAAGGTGATTCTAACATGTATTGTAATGATTAAAGGGTGTGAATACTTATGTAAATGAGATATTTATGCGTTTCATTTTCAATAAATGTGCAAAAATGTCATAAAATATGTTTTCACTTTGTCGTAAGTTCAGGGGCGGCAGGTAGCCTAGTGGTTAGAGGACTAGTGGTTAGTTGGACTAGTAACCAGAAGGTTGTAAGATTGAATCCCTGAGCTGACACGGTAAAAATATGTTGTTCTGCCCCTGAACAGGCAGTTAACCCACTGTTCCTAGGCCAGTTAACACTGTTCCTAGACCAGTTAACACTGTTCCTAGGCCGTCATTGAAAATAATAATTTGTTCTTAAATGACTTGCCTAGTTAAATAAAGGTAAAATAAATAAAAATATGTAGTGTTTTGTGTAGATGGGTGTGATTTAAAAAAAAGTGTTTTATCTATTTTGAATTCAGCTTGTAATACAACCAAATGTAGAGTAATTCAAAAGGTATGAATAATATCTGAAATGGTATGATTAATTGTGCCATTACTCATTATGCAACTTGTTCCCTGGCCTGAATGTGGTAATTGCCCATGAGTCCCTCTCAGCAACAATCCATTCTACTGTGTTGAAGATAAAGGAGCACATTGAGACAGTGATATAGCACGCTACACCATGTGGGTACAGTATATTTAAATCTCAAATGACATTCTATTCTCAATATTGTGCACTACTTTTCACCGGATCACTATGTTCCATGGTTAAAAAATAGTGCACTATGTAGGTATGGGTCCTGGTCAAAAAATGTAGTGCACTATATAGGGAATAGGGTGCCATTTGGGATGCACAACCTATGTGTCAGATCAACAGCCTAGCTAGACTTGACAGATCCTTCTACTGATTCAACAGAATCAGTGGAATGAATACACCCCTGATCACATGCAAATACAGTTCACTTTCATAACAGTCACAAAAAACAGCATAATCACTTTGCTCATTGTCTATATGATTCCTTCTCACATCTATCTACGAGCTCTCCTCGTCTCACCTTTTCCCTTCGCTTGTGGACTTCACTGCACAACACATCAGCTGTCTGTGACCAGGTGAAAAAAACCTTTCCAAGCCAAACCTTCATATCATGACCGCTAACCGCTACACACAGCCTACATCGTTGTCACGACATAGTCAACTAGAACTACTAGAACTAACGCGTTAGTAAACCTGCTTCCAATCATGCAGTACAGTTTACTGTCAGAAAGCAGTTTAGTAATAAATTAATAAAACCAAAAGCTTACCTTGACTTGGAAGAGTTCCAGTGTTGGATAGCCATAGCCAGCGAGCTAACATAGCATCCCTCTGTTTGAGCCGGGTGTTTGAGTAGGCTAATCTAGCTAGCTGCATTTGCTAGCTAAGTGAAAGTTTAAAAAAAATACATCTCTCTCTCTCTCTCTTACTTCTTGATTTTTTAAATAAGTTCATTTGTTCAAAACTGTTCAACTGTTATCTTTCTCTTTAAATCAACTACTCACCACATATTATGCACTGCAGTGCTACCCAGCTGGGGTGGCAGGGTAGCCTAGTGGTTAGAGTGTTGGACTAGTAACCGCAAGGTTGCAAGTTCAAACCCCTGAGCTGACAAGGTACAAATCTGTTGTTCTGCCCCTGAACAGGCAGTTAACCCACTGTTTCTAGGCCATCATTGAAAATAAGAATTTGTTCTTAACTGACTTGCCTAGGGGGGGGAGAACCATGAGCTTTCCAGGTTTTGTAATGAAGTCTATGTACCCAGAGCAGGACATACTCCGCAAGCTGTACTCCGGCTACCCTACAGAGTGCTGCTGAGGCTACTGTAGACATGCATTGCAAAACAGTGTGTTGTATAGTCAATCATTTGGTGACTTGTGAATATATTGAGTATAGTTTTAACTAAAAAATGATTAAAAAAAAACAATTTCACTATTTTTATTTTTATGAAATTCACCAGTAGCTAGTGATTGTTTTATGTATATATATATATGAGTCAGACAGAGTCAGGAGCCATGACGGAGCAACTATATGGCATTCAACAACCACCAACTTTACTGAACTATTTTACTTTTACAGGATAATTGTAGGGGGGGGAAGTCTATCAATTTGTCCAAAAATCCAAATAAACATAATAAAAATACAAATAAAATAAATATACATATTTTATATTTATATATATGTATATATATATATATATATATATATATATATATATGTATATATATATATATGTATATGTATATATATATATATGTATATGTATATATATATATATGTATATGTATATATATATGTATATGTATATTTATTTTATTTGTATATTATATATATATATATATATATGTATATTTATTTTATTTATATATATATATGTATATTATATTGTATTTATTATATATTATATACATATATATATATATGTATATATATATATATATGTATATATATATATATATATACATATATATATATGTATATATATATGTATATTTATTTTATTTGTATTTTTATTATGTTTATTTGGATTTTAAAATAAATATACATATATATATATATATATATATATATATATATATTTATTTTATTTGTATTTTTATTATGTTTATTTGGATTTTAAAATAAATATACATATATATATATATATATATATATATATATATATATTTATTTTATTTGTATTTTTATTATGTTTATTTGGATTTTTGGACAAATTGATAGACTTCCCCCTACAATTATCCTGTAAAAGTAAAATAGTTCAGTAAAGTTGGTGGTTGTTGAATGCCATATAGTTGCTCCGTCATGGCTCCTGACTCTGTCTGACTCACCTTTGGAGAGGATGGTTACCATAGGTACCTGATTGTACAGTGTGACACTGACGACTCGCACCTTTACAAATACCTTGAAATAACCACAATGGCCAACTAGGTTATCCTGACCCCAACTAGGACATTGCAGTAGTTAAGTGTTCTCCACATCCATCTCCCCACTATCTCTCCCAGCAGTTCAGCCATGTGGGAACCGACCGACTCAAAGCACTGTGATGTAAGAGCAGCATACATAGCTTGAGGGGGGACTTTTTCTTTTTGACTCTTTCATGCAAGTGTGTGTGTGTGTGTGTGTGTGTGTGTGTGTGTGTGTGTGTGTGTGTGTGTGTGTGTGTGTGTGTGTGTGTGTGTGTGTGTGTGTGTGTGTGTGTGTGTGTGTGTGTGTGTGTGTGTGTGTGTGTGTGTGTGTGTGTGTGTGTGTGTATATTAGTTTTAGAGACTAAGAAAATGTGGCTGGGTTTATGGTTGGGCCTGTTCAGTTTAATCTGTGGTTATGCATGGGCCTGTTCAATTTAATCTGTGGTTATGCATGGGCCTGTTCAGTTTAATCTGTGGTTATGCATGGGCCTGTTCAGTTTAATCTGTGGTTATGCATGGGCCTGTTCAGTTTAATCTGTGGTTATGCATGGGCCTGTTCAGTTTAATCTGTGGTTATGCATGGGCCTGTTCAGTTTAATCTGTGGTTATGCATGGGCCTGTTCAGATTAATCTGTGGTTATGCATGGGCCTGTTCAGATTAATCTGTGGTTATGCATGGGTTTGTTCGATTGAACGTCTACTTTTTATTTCCAACAACAGCTGTCACAGACTCCTAGAATGGTTCCTGAATTGTTCCTCTCAGTTTAGAAGGATGAAGCTCCTCTGAGTTCCTTCTGTGTTTATTTTCAGCACAGCTAATTTCAGCCTATTGTCTTTAAAGCTGCAACTGTTTTCTTTGACTCAAATAGCGCCCTGTTCCCTATATAGTGCCCTACTTTTGACTAGGGCCCATAGGGGCCCATAGTGCACTATAAAGGGAACAGGGTGCTTTAAAAAAAATACCTCAGTCAAAGAGCAGCAACACAATTTAACTATTTTTTTGAGAGCGAACACTCAACATGTTGATCTCATCCTCGGGCGTTCTAAATGTGAAAATATGCAAACTGGAGATGGTTTTTAAGGAATGTTTTTTTTTGTGTCACAAATTATGCATGTCTATACTTACTTATCTTTTAAATTATAATGTCTGTTGCAATGCTGTCTTTCTCCAGTTTTGTTCTGAGAAAGAGAGAGAGAGAGAGAGAGAGAGAGAGAGAGAGAGAGAGAGAGAGAGAGAGAGAGAGAGAGAGAGAGAGAGAGAGAGAGAGAGAGAGAGAGAGAGAGAGAGAGAGAGAGAGAGAGAGAGAGAGAGAGAGAGAGAGAGAGAGAGAGAGAGAGAGAGAGAGAGAGAGAGAGAGAGAGAGAGAGAATTGTGCGCATAGCTGAACTCAACATTGGGGTTTGGCTCAGCCCCTCAGATTGCATTTGGCCAGAGATTTTGGCCAGAGATGTAATGCCCAAGGTATGTAAGTGAAGTCAAGGGAAATATACTATACTGTCCACACCGTATGTTTCAAACAGAGTTTCATTTAGTTGAACTGTGAAGATGTACATTGTTGCTTTACTGTAAACTCAGACCAGAGAGAGACATCAAAAGAAAGAGAGGGGGAAAGAGAAAGAGAGAAGGAAAGAGAGAGAGAGAGAAATAGAGAGACAGAGTTGTGTTAAAACCCTCCCTCTACAGGAGTGTGCCGCTGTCTTTCTACTCAGAGTCGTTCAGCCATGGAGTGTGGCTGATGAAACCCCTCCTTTCTCAGCCTCCTCCTCCTCCTCCTCCTCCTCCTTCTCCTCACTTGGCGGAGGATTCCCTGACTGGCTCTAACCAGGCTGCGTTTAATTGACGAGTGCCAGGCTGTAGTCGCCGAGCGAGGAGGATTAATGAGCTTAGAAAGCTCTGACGTACTGACATTGACGACAGAAACACAGAGAACTGGATCTCAGGTGGAGGAGAGAGACAGAGGTGACATTCAGGTACAGGCGACTGTGTGAGAGAATGAGATAGAGTGAGAAACAGCACTGAGACTCAGAGAGTGAAAGGTGTAAAAATAGGAGAAGGGGAAGGGAGGTAACGAGAAAAGGAGGAGGAGAGGAGGGGAAGGAAACGGGAAATGGACAACCAAGTTAGTGAGAGAGACGGGAAGCCTTCAGCAGCAGATGAGACTGAGGAACGAAACGAGGGAGAGGTAGAGAGAAGGAGAGAGAGTGAGAGAGCGAGAGAGCGGGGAGGGAGGTGGAGAAGAAGGGGCCCCCGAGCAGGAGAGAGGGCTGCAGGGTGAAGAAAGAGTGGGAGAAAAGTTGGAAAAGTAAGAGAGGGGTCAGGGGAAAGAAAGGAAAGAGAAAAGGAGAGAAAGAGAAACAACAGGAAGACTAAAGGGGGAGGGGCGTCGTAGGTTAAAAAAAGAGGCAAAGCTGAAGAAAAGTGTGTTGGGGGGGGGCGCGTTTGCGGTGGAGTCAGTCGTAGTTAGATGAGGAAAACAGTTAGAGTGAATGACTAGGTTGGAGTTAGAGAACAGCAGGGAGGAGAAGGAAACCAGTTGTGTTTTTAAAGGTATTTTCCACAGCAGTCAGCCTCTATTCCGGACGGACCGTTTTAATTCTGAAATGTACTCAGACAGCACACGGACGGGAGACTATGGACTCATTCATCAAAACAATAACGACTACTGCTACTGCCGCCACGGTGTCCATTACGGACCCATATGCCCAGACCATCCAGACCACCCAGCATCACTGGACCTCAGGGAAGACTTCCAGCTTCCTCCTTTCCCTGTGGAGACCGAGGATATAGAGTCTGGACTAGAGAACGGTGAGAGAAGTGGAGGAGGAAGAGGTGGTGGAAGAGGAGATGGAGGAAGAGGTGGAGGAGGAGGAGGAGGAGGAGGCAGACAAGAAGGTGAAGGCAGAGGAGGAGGAGGAGTAGGTGGTGGAAGAGGAGATGGAGGAAGAGGTGGAGGAGGAGGAGGAGGCAGACAAGAAGGTGAAGGTAGAGGAGGAGGTGAAGGCAGAGGAGGTGGAGGAGGAGGAGGCATTGAAGCTGAAGCTGGTCACACTCACAGGGCCCCACAGAGGAGGCCAGTGTTCACAGGGCAGGGTCAGAATGCCCAACCTCAGCCAGACCTATTTAGCCCTAGCCAAACCTATGAATACAACCCTGCCCAGTGGAGCTGGCCAATGGAGCCCTCAGGCCCTGGTCTGAGACACTATTCCCCTGTGAGAGAACAATGTGGCTGTGTGGGACAGGGTGGAGGTGACGCTGTTGGGACGGCGACCGGGACACACCCCTTCAACAGCAGCAGACATGCGTCAGCCTTGTCACTCCTGGCGGACCCAGAGCCGGCATACAGACAGACTAGCTACAACTACGATCCAGAGGGGCGCAGGCAGGCTAGTTATGGAGCGGAAGAGCAGATCTGGGGTCAGTCAAAACACAGACAGGCCAGCTGCAGTTACAGTACAGAAGACAAACCGATACGCAGGCAGGCTAGTTATGGAGTGGAAGAACAGATCTGGGGTCAGTCAAAACACAGACAGGCCAGCTGCAGCTACAGTTTGAGGCTAGAAAGACAGACTAGCTACGGTCCACAGGAACTACACAGACAGGCTAGCTACAGCTACAGTCCAGAAGACAAGCCAATACACGGACAGACTAGCTACTGTCCAGAAGAACAGGTCTGGGATCAGTCGAAACACAGACAGGCTAGTTATAGTCCAGAAGACAAACCGATACACGGACAGACTAGCTACGGTCCAGAAGACAAGATCTGGGATCAGCCGAAACACAGACAGGCTAGTTATAGTCCAGAAGACAAACCGATACACGGACAGACTAGCTACTGTCCAGAAGAACAGGTCTGGGATCAGCCGAAACACAGACAGGCTAGCTACAGTTACAGTACAGAAAGGCAGGACTGGAGATTTACTGCTGGTTGTCAACACAATCATTTGGACAGGTGTGTACCACTGGAACAAGGACATTTACACTCCCACATGCCAAATGGATGCTGTGGCATTGGTGGTCCAAGTCCCAGGTCTGTGTCCTCTCAGGGCAGGGGAGATAGAGCTAACCACCAGGAGAGGACTACTAGATTAAAGGCTGGAGGAGTTGGAGGTGAGCAAGGAGAAGACGGCTGTAATGGACAACATGTCCCTGCTGGCTCTAGCTCTGAGGGTTTGGTCAGGAAGAAGCAGGGTTTGGTCTGGAAGAACCAGGGTTTGCTCCGGAAGAAGGAGGGTTCAGTCAGGGAGAAGGAGGGTTCGGTCCTGGAGAACCAGAATTTGATCCGGGAGAATGAATGTGCGGTCCATGAGAACCGCGGTTCAACCCAGGAGAACCAGGGTTCGATCTGGGAGAAGGAGGATTCAGTCCAGGGGAAGAAGGGTTCGGTCCAGGAGAAGGAGGTTTCAGTCAGGGAGAAGAAGGGTTCTGTCCTGGAGAACCAGGGTTCGATCCAGGAGAAGGAGGTTTCAGTCCAGGCGAAGAAGGGTTCGGTCCTGGAGAACCAGGGTTCGATCCGGGAGAAGGAGGTTTCAGTCCGGACGAAGGAGGGTTCTGTCTGTGAGCAGATCAGACAGGTGGTGTCAGACCTGGAGGGGGTCCTGGGTGGTCTCAAACAAGTCCACGTGGAGATGAAGGAGGTAAGAAGCCTCTACTGTATGTTAACCTACAGTGAGCCTGGTCCCAAATCTGTATGTGTTTTAGCCAACTCTGACTGTTGTAGTAATTTTTATTTTATTGAACATGTATTTATCTAGACAAATCAGATAAGAACAAATTATTATTTACAATGACGGCCTACCCCGGCCAAACCCTCCCCTAACTCGGACGACGCTGGGCCAATTGTGCTCCACCCTATGGGACTCCCGATCACGATCTGTTGTGATACAGCCAGGGATCGAACCCGGGTCTGTAGGGACGCCTCTAGCACTGCGCCACTTGTACCTTGGCTAGCCTCGCGAGCCACACTACATAACGCATGTTTATGTAAGCTTGGAAGTTCAGTGTGGCTCGCGAGGCTAACTAGTTATGCTAGTCAACCAGTCATGCTGTTCATGTAGTCTGAGAAGTTGACTGAAGCAAAAAAGCTGATGAATCAATAGAAAATGGAATTAAATGGACAGTACTCCATTGAGCTTTGATAATTCATTACTTTACCCTGCATAAATGCAATGAATGATTGAGGCATATCAGTCTGAGTTCTGTCCATATCTAATTTTCTATGGAGTGTACTTAGGGGATCATACAACCAATTTTAAGGACAAGTTTTGGAGTGAGTGAGGAAGAAACCATCAAGTCAATAATCTCTCTGGTCCAGTGGTACCACTTTAATGGAATGGCAGCTGCAGTATCAGTAATCAGGTTAATTTCAGTATATAATAAGATGTATTTAATTCTTGATTTCCATCTATTTTCTCTTTTTATTAGTTGTCATAAACATCCATGAATTGAAAAACGACTAGATGTACATTATTGCACGAGATTTCAGTTCAGCATTTCAGCCACGTTTTCAAATGTATTGATTTTTTCTAAACAGGCAAAGTTCCGTGTTATAACTAAAAAGGAAAGGGTTGCTATTTTATAATAGTGCCTATGATGAATGTTATGACAACAATAGTCAGAGGAGATGGCTGAAACGCACACAGTGATCTAAGGACGAGGTCATGTTTTGCCTTGAGTCCATGTATATGTTTCAGCATGCTTTACGTTAACATTTGAAGTAAAGCAGATACTGATGGACCTATGAGTGTCCTCTTTCTGTTTATGGGCAATTCCACGGTAACAGTTATGATGCTCAGACTCAGATGATTCTTCACTTTAAAATGTCAAACATAAAACAATGAAAACACATTTACTTGAAGAACTGTGCAGATGCCAAGTTTGGAAACAAAATGACGGTTTGTGCTGTACTTGCTGTCATTCTGTTACCAAACTTGGCATCTGCACAGTTCTTCAAATAAATGTGTTTCCATTGGTTTTTGTTTGGCACACTGTACATTATAAAGGGACAAATCTGAGTCACAGCATTATTCTGTTACGGTGGAATAGCCTTCATCCATTCAGCTCTGGAGAAAAAAAGAATGATGCAGGCTGATATGGAAGGAGATACTGTGGCACTGCTCATAATATGATTCATTTCTCGCAGTTGCATTGATTGAACGCGATTCACATCGACCGTTTGGCTTAAAACCTGCTGCTGGAATTGATAGACACAAGAAGCACATTAAAGAGCCTGTCTTGAGACAGGTTCTTAACTATGCTTAGCTTTAATGGTGTCAATATGCAATTTGCATATAATATCCTGTAAATTGTAAAACATTGTGAATGGCTCAATTGAGACTTGCGTTGTAAAAGAGACATGGTCCAGTATAACATAATGTTGTATAATGTATTAATATACTGTAGTAATGTAGTATAATGTAGTGGTAACAAATGTAGTAATGTAGTATGATGTATTAATATACTGTAGTAATGTAGTGTAATGTATCAATATACTGTAGTAATGTAGTATAATCTATTAATATACTGTAGTAATGTAGTATAATGTACTAATATACTGTAGTAATGTAGTATAATGTATTAATATACTGTAGTAATGTAGTATAATGTATTAATATACTGTAGTAATGTAGTATAATGTATTAATATACTGTAGTAATGTAGTATAATGTATTAATATACTGTAGTAATGTAGTATAATGTATTAATATACTGTAGTAATGTAGTATAATGTATTAATATACTGTAGTAATGTAGTATAATGTATTAATATACTGTAGTAATGTAGTATAATGTATTAATATACTGTAGTAATGTAGTATAAAGTACTAATATACTGTAGTAATGTAGTATAATGTACTAATATACTGTAGTAATGTAGTATAATGTATTAATATACTGTAGTAATGTAGTATAATGTATTAATATACTGTAGTAATGTAGTATAATGTATTAATATACTGTAGTAATGTAGTATAATGTATTAATATACTGTAGTAATGTAGTATAATGTATTAATATACTGTAGTAATGTAGTATAATGTATTAATATACTGTAGTAATGTAGTATAATGTACTAATATACTGTAGTAATGTAGTATAATGTACTAATATACTGTAGTAATGTAGTATAATGTACTAATATACTGTAGTAATGTAGTATAATGTATTAATATACTGTAGTAATGTAGTATAATATATTAATATACTGTAGTAATGTAGTATAATGTATTAATATACTGTAGTAATGTAGTATAATGTAT
Organism: Oncorhynchus gorbuscha; assembly: GCF_021184085.1. Lineage (NCBI taxonomy): Eukaryota > Metazoa > Chordata > Actinopteri > Salmoniformes > Salmonidae > Oncorhynchus > Oncorhynchus gorbuscha. The sequence goes on along the minus strand of NC_060194.1, from coordinate 43,392,450 downwards.
TAATATACTGTAGTAATGTAGTATAATGTATTAATATACTGTAGTAATGTAGTATAATGTATTAATATACTGTAGTAATGTAGTATAATGCATTAATATACTGTAGTAATGTAGTATAATGCATTAATATACTGTAGTAATGTAGTATAATGTATTAATATACTGTAGTAATGTAGTATAATGTATTAATATACTGTAGTAATGTAGTATAATGTATTAATATACTGTAGTAATGTAGTATAATGTATTAATATACTGTAGTAATGTAGTATAATGTATTAATATACTGTAGTAATGTAGTATAATGTATTAATATACTGTAGTAATGTAGTATAATGCAGTAATATACTCTAGTAAGTACGGGTTAATCGACAAGGGGCTATGGAAAATAATGAATGACGTGGAAGGAGTAAACACAACGTGTAGCGGAATAGAATGAACCTTCCACAGAGTTACATTATTTTCCAGAGATCGCATTGAGCCTCGAGTTGAGATTATCCCTTTTATACCTTGTATAATTGAACACATTTGCCACTAGAAATGTGTTTGTCTGCAGGTAGAAATGTGTTCAAGTAGATAACTGACTAGATAATGTAGTATAAAGTCTGTTTGTTTAGTTAATATACTGTAGAATGCCAATCAGTATAATGTATAAATGTACTGGTAATATACTTTAGTAATGTAGTATAATGTATTAATATACTTTAGTAATGTAGTATAATGTATTAATAACCTGTAGTAATGTAGTATAATGCAGTAATATACTTTAGTAATATAGTATAATGTATTAATAACCTGTAGTAATGTAGTATAATATATTAATATACTGTAGTAATGTAGAATATGTAGTGGTAACGAAAGTAGTAATGTAGTATAATGTATTAATATACTGTAGTAATGTAGAATAATGGTAATGAAAGTAGTAATGTAGTATAATGTATTAATATACTGTAGTAATCTAGTATAATGTATAATGTATAATAATATACTGTAGTAATGTAGTATAATGCATTAATATACTGTAGTAATGTAGTATAATATATTAATATACTGTAGTAATGTAGAATATGTAGTGGTAACGAAAGTAGTAATGTAGTATAATGTATTAATATACTGTAGTAATGTAGAATATGTAGTGGTAATGAAAGTAGTAATGTAGTATAATGTATTAATATACTGTAGTAATCTAGTATAATGCATTAATATACTGTAGTAATGTAGAATATGTAGTGGTAATGAAAGTAGTAATGTAGTATAATGTATTAATATACTGTAGTAATGTAGTATAATGCATTAATATACTGTAGTAATGTAGTATAATGTATTAATATAGTGGTAATAATGTACTGTAGTATAGTGGTAACGAATGTACTATGTAGTATAATGTTTTAATATACACAGTTGATTATGACAGACAGGAGAATATTAATGATATAGGCTGAATGTACAATAATAGTAATGTACAATAATGTATTAATATACTTTAGTAATGTATTATAATATTGTGGTAACTAATGTAGTAATGTATAATGCAATGGTAACTAATGTAGTATGTAGTATAATGTATTCATGTACTGTAGTAATGTAGTATAATGTATAATATACTGTAGTAATGTAGTATAATGTATTAATATACTGTAGTAATTTAGAATATGTAATGTAGTAATGTAATGTATTAATATACTGTAGTAATGTAGTATAATGCATTAATATACTGTAGTAATGTAGAATATGTAGTGATAATGAAAGTAGTAATGTAGTATAATGTATTAATATACTGTAGTAATGTAGTATAATGCATTAATATACTGTTGTAATGTAGAATAGGTAGTGGTAATGAAAGTAAATGTAGTATAATATACTTTAGTAATGTAGTATAATGTATTAATAACCTGTAGTAATGTAGTATAATGTATTAATATACTGTAGTAATGTAGTATAATGTATTAATATACTGTAGTAATGTAGTATAATGTATTAATATACTGTAGTAATGTAGTATAATGTATTAATATACTGTAGTAATGTAGTATAATGTATTAATATACTGTAGTAATGTAGTATAATGTATTAATATACTGTAGTAATGTAGTATAATGTATTAATATACTGTAGTAATGTAGTATAATGTATTAATATACTGTAGTAATGTAGTATAATGTATTAATATACTGTAGTAATGTAGTATAATGCATTAATATACTGTTGTAATGTAGAATAGGTAGTGGTAATGAAAGTAGTAATGTAGTATAATATATTAATATACTGTAGTAATGTAGTATAATGTATTAATATACTGTAGTAATGTAGTATAATGTATTAATATACTGTAGTAATGTAGTATAATGTATTAATATACTGTAGTAATGTAGTATAATGTATTAATATACTGTAGTAATGTATTAATATAATGTATTAATATATACTGTAGTAATGTAGTATAATGTATTAATATACTGTAGTAATGTAGTATAATGTATTAATATACTGTAGTAATGTAGTATAATGTATTAATATACTGTAGTAATGTAGTATAATGTATTAATATACTGTAGTAATGTAGTATAATGTATTAATATACTGTAGTAATGTAGTATAATGTATTAATATACTGTAGTAATGTAGTATAATGTATTAATATACTGTAGTAATGTAGTATAATGTATTAATATACTGTAGTAATGTAGTATAATGTATTAATATACTGTAGTAATGTAGTATAATGTATTAATATACTGTAGTAATGTAGTATAATGTATTAATATACTGTAGTAATGTAGTATAATGTATTAATATACTGTAGTAATGTAGTATAATGTACTAATATACTGTAGTAATGTAGTATAATGTATTCATATACTGTAGTAATGTAGTATAATGTATTCATATACTGTAGTAATGTAGTATAATGTATTAATATACTGTAGTAATGTAGTATAATGTATTAATATACTGTAGTAATGTAGTATAATGTACTAATATACTGTAGTAATGTAGTATAATGTATTAATATACTGTAGTAATGTAGTATAATGTATTAATATACTGTAGTAATGTAGTATAATGTATTAATATACTGTAGTAATGTAGTATAATGTATTAATATACTGTAGTAATGTAGTATAATGTACTAATATACTGTAGTAATGTAGTATAATGTATTAATATACTGTAGTAATGTAGTATAATGTATTAATATACTGTAGTAATGTAGTATAATGTATTAATATACTGTAGTAATGTAGTATAATGTATTAATATACTGTAGTAATGTAGTATAATGCAGTAATATACTCTAGTAAGTACGGGTTAATCGACAAGGGGCTATGGAAAATAATGAATGACGTGGAAGGAGTGAAACACAACGTGCTAGCGGAATAGAATGAACCTTCCACAGAGTTACATTATTTTCCAGAGATCGCATTGAGCCTCGAGTTGAGATTATCCCTTTTATACCTTGGCTATAATTGAACACATTTGCCACTAGAAATGTGTTTGTCTGCAGGTAGAAATGTGTTCAAGTAGATAACACGTTGACTAGATAGCTAGATACAGTCGTTGATAGCTAAACTAGCAAGTCTGTTTGTTTAGTTAAGCATAAATAACGCATGCTCTAGAATGCCATTCAAGCCAATCAGAAACATGGTATAATGTAATACAATGTACTGGTAACTTATGTAGTATAATATATTAATATACTTTAGTAATGTAGCATAATGTATTAATATACTTTAGTAATGTAGTATAATGTATTAATATACTTTAGTAATGTAGTATAATGTATTAATAACCTGTAGTAATGTAGTATAATGCAGTAATATACTTTAGTAATGTAGTATAATGTATTAATATACTTTAGTAATGTAGTATAATGTATTAATATACTTTAGTAATGTAGTATAATGTATTAATAACCTGTAGTAATGTAGTATAATGCAGTAATATACTTTAGTAATGTAGTATAATGTATTAATAACCTGTAGTAATGTAGTATAATGCAGTAATATACTTTAGTAATGTAGTATAATGTATTAATAACCTGTAGTAATGTAGTATAATGCAGTAATATACTTTAGTAATGTAGTATAATGTATTAATAACCTGTTGTAATGTAGTATAATGCAGTAATATACTTTAGTAATGTAGTATAATGTATTAATAACCTGTGGTAATGTAGTATAATGCAGTAATATACTTTAGTAATGTAGTAATATACTGTAGTAATGGAATATATTGACTCACTGTACTGTCTAGTAGGTGGTCCGACAGATGTATTGTCTGACAGCTAACAAAATAATTCTGTTCTAAAATATAATAAATTATACATTGTCAAACAAAATCTAAAATCTCATGACTCTTAAAAAACATATAGTATATGGTGACTATGTTTATTGATTCTGGGTTGTCCTTTAGGTGGTCCAACAGATAGATCGTCTGACAGCTAACATTGACCTGGAAGAGGAAGAGGGATCATGTAACAAGTCCCCTAGTCGTGGTGACGGTCACCTCAACCCCAGAGACTGTAAAGGTGGTGACAGTCACCCCAACCCCAGAGATTGTAAAGGTGGTGACAGTCACCCCAACCCCAGAGACTGTAAAGGTGGTCACAGTCACCCCAACCCCAGAGACTGTAAAGGTGGTGACAGTCACCCCAACCCCAGAGACTGTAAAGGTGGTGACAGTCACCCCAACCCCAGAGACTGTAAAGGTGGTGACGGTCAACTCAACCCCAGAGACTATAAAGGTGGTGACGGTCACCCCAACCTCAGAGACTGTAAAGGTGGTGACAGTCACCCCAACTCCAGAGACTGTAAAGGAGTCCTGATGTTCAACCAGGGAGACCAGAGACCACACTACAGAGACATGGACCGTATCGTCAACCAGAAGACTACTAGGGTCCAGGTACACACCAACTGGACTGGTACAGGGGACCTGGTCCACAACCATAAGACTCCTGGGAACCATGGACCACAGTGCAACGACATGGATCATACTGTCACCATACATGACCCTCCTCCCGACCCCAGAGACGTCCCTGGGGTCCTGGTGTACAGACAGAAGACGAATGGAGATCAGGGAGTCTCCCTACTGTACAGACAACCTGACCATACTGTCACCATACATGACCCTCCTCCCGACCCCAGAGACGTCCCTGGGGTCCTGGTGTACAGACAGAAGACTAATGGAGATCAGGGAGTCTCCCTACTGTACAGACAACCTGACCATACTGTCACCATAGGAACTAACTCCATGTCTCCTGTCCTCACCGCATCTGTCATCAAGACCAACCGGGTTGGGGTCACAGCCCTGAGCCCCATGGGCCCTCTGAGCACCTCCAAAGACCCCAAACAGGACAGACGGGGGCTCAACGGACACCCTCCTCTACCCGGTCCAGGTAGAGAACTGAACCATGTGGCCCCCCAGACCCCCCCAGAGCTAGAAATGACCCCCTCCCTACCCCTGCCCCTATGGACTCAACTGTCTGACCATAAAGCCATGGTCGGATACAGTGTCCCCACTCTTAGGATCCAGAAATCTCCACTGTACCCCCGCCACAACGGACGGGTGGAGAGGCTCAGTAAGAGTCCGGCTCAACCAACCTACCCTGCCCACCCAGCACTGCCGGTCCTGCCCCACCTGGCCCAGCCATCCTACCCTACCCACCCTACCCACCCAACCCTCCCTGCCCTGCCTCCCAGTGACTTGAAGACACCTCCCTACAGCATGGTATGAGGGGACAGCCTCACTGCCATGGGAGCCTGGAACATATAATACAAGGACAGAACTACACTGATAAGTAGTCTGAGAAGGAAAGCTTGCGGTAAGTGTGTGTGTGTGTGTGTGTGTGTGTGTGTGTGTGTGTGTGTGTGTGTGTGTGTGTGTGTGTGTGTGTGTGTGTGTGTGTGTGTGTGTGTGTGTGTGTGTGTGTGTGTGTGTGTGTGTGTGTGTGTGTGTGTGTGTGTGTGTGTGTGTGTGTGTCTGCTAATGCTCATGTCACGAGTTCCTTCCTAGCAGTTCTTAGTCATGACTTCAGAGAAATAGAGAATTACATTTACACAGATTGACTCGTGGTTTACACAACCTGACTGCTGATGACGTGCGCGTCATGGTAGTATAACAGTTTGATTATACAAAAATAACATTTCAGCAGCCATATCTGTGAAGATGCAAGATGACTGTGTGTGTGTGTGTGTATCTGTGTGTCTGTGTGTTTCTGTGTCTGTTTGTCTGTGTGTTTGTTTGTCTGTGTATCTGTGTGTCTGTGTGTTTCTGTGTGTGTCTGAATCTGTTTGTCTGTGTGTTTGTGTGTCTGTTTGTCTGTGTGTTTGTGTGTCTGTTTATCTGTGTGTGTCTGAATCTGTTTGTCTGTGTGTTTGTGTGTGTGTCTGTTTGTCTGTGTGTGTGTGTATCTGTGTGTCTGTGTGTGTCTGTGTGTGTCTGAATCTATTTGTCTGTGTGTTTGTGTGTCTGTTTGTCCGTGTATTTGTTTGTCTGTGTGTTTGTGTGTCTGTTTGTCTGTATGTGTATCTGTTTGTCTATGTGTGTGTCTGTGTGTTTCTGTGTGTCTGTGTGTGTCTGAATCTGTTTGTCTGTGTGTGTGTGTCTCTGTTTGTCTGTGTGTGTGTGTCTGTGTGTGTCTCTGTTTGTGTGTGTCTGTGTGTCTCTGTTTGTCTGTGTGAGTCTCTATTTGTCTGTGTGTGTCTGTGTCTCTATTTGTCTGTGTGTGTGTCTGTGTGTGTGTGTGTCTCTATTTGTCTGTGTGTGTGTCTGTGTGTGTCTGTCTGTGTGTGTGTGTCTGTGTGTGTCTGTGTGTGTCTGTGTGTTTATTTGTTTGTCTGCTGATGTTTATGTCACATTAGTTTCTACTTCTTGCTATAACTTAGTCATGCTGTCTTCAGAGAAATGGAAAGTTTAAAAAAAGAGTTTAATCATTTATTGTAATGAGACACCAACCATCTGGGATAGATATTGGATACAACTGCCGCTAGTCTACCCTCTCTTTCGGTAAGTATTTATAGGATAACAGACATGACTATCTATCTGAGTCATTGGCAGGACTACAAAATAACTCCCCCACTCGTTTCTCCAGTTAGGACAAGATAGCGCCGACAGACACGGTCGCACTGTTTCCAGTTCCTAGCCAACTTTGCAGTATTTTTTTGTTGCATGTGTTACTTCTTACATTACTTGTTCTTGTATTATTACCTACAGGGAAATAACGTTTGGATATTAGATTGATGGTCACTCACCAGATATTTGAGCAGATATCAGACTTCAAATCAAATGTTATTGGTCACATGCACACGGTTAGCAGAAGTTAATGCGAGTGTAGCGAAATGCTTGTGCTTCTAGTTCCGACAATGCAGTAATAACCAACGAGTAATCTAACCTAAGGAATGAAAGGATATGTACATAAAGATATATGAATGAGTGATGGTACAGAGCGGCATAGGCAAGATGCAGTAGATGGTATAGAGTACAGTATATACATATGAGATGAGTAATGTAGGGTATGTAAACATTATATGAAGTGGCATTGTTTAAAGTGGCTAAAGTGCACCAATTTTTACATTATTGAAATGGCTGGAGTTGAGTCAGTGTGTTGGCAGCAGCCACTCAATGTTAGTGGTGGCTGTTTAACAGTCTGATGGCCTTGAGATAGAAGCTGTTTTTCAGTCTCTCAGTCCCTGCTTTGATGCACCTGTACTGACCTCGTCTTCTGGATGATAGTTGATTGTTGTCCCTGATGATTTTTATGGCCTTCCTGTGACATCGGGTGGTGTCCTGGAGGGCAGGTAGTTTGCCCCCGGTGATGCGTTGTGTAGACCTCACTACCCTCTGGAGAGCCTTACGGTTGTGGGCGTAGCAGTTGCCGTACCAGGCGATGATACAGCCCGACAGGATGCTCTCGATTGTGCATCTGTAAGAGATTGTGAGTGCTTTTGGTGACAAGCCAAATTTCTTCAGCCTCCTGAGGTTGAAGAGGCACTGCTGCACCTTCTTCACCACACTGTCTGTGTGGGTGGACCAATTCAGTTTGTCGTTGATGTGTACACTGAGGAACTTACTACTTACTACCCTCTCCACTACTGTCCCGTCGATGTGGATAGGGCGGTGCTCCCTCTGCTGTTTCCTGGAGTGTACGATCATCTCCTTTGTTTTTTTGACGTTGAGTGTGAGGTTGTTTGAACTTTCAGAGGTAGCTCTATTCATCGGAGAAGACGAAGAAGAAGTCTGAGATAGACTCAGGCGGTGTATGACTCGCTAACGGTCAGTCGACCAGTCGAATAGAGTCGACGAGCTCAGGGCAAAGATCTCCGTCCAGAGAGATATCAGAGACTGTAACGTACTCTGTTTATACAGTGCCGTTGGAAAGTATTCAGACCCCTTTCCACATTTTGTTTGGTTACAGCCTTATTATAAAATTGATTAAATAGCTTTTTTCCCCTCAATCTACACACAATACCCAATAATGACAAAGCAAAAACAGGTTTTTATAAAAAAGAAAAAACTTAAATACTATATTTACATAATTATTCAGACCCTTTTCTCAATAATTTGTTAAAGCACCTTTGGCAGCGATGACAGCATTGAGTGTTCTTGGGTATGACGCTACAAGCTTGGTACACCTGTATTTCTGGAGTTTCTCCCATTCTTCTCTGCAGATCCTCTCAAGCTCTGTCAGGTTGGGATGGTGAGCGTTTCTGAACAGCTATTTTCAGGTCTCTCCAGAGATGTTCGATCAGGTGTAAGACCGGGCTCTGGCTGGGCCACTCAAGCACATCGGAGACCTGTCCTGAAGCCTCTCCTGTGTCGTCTTGGCTGTGTACTTAGGGTTGTTGTCCTTTTGGAAGGTGAACCTTTGGCCCAGTCTGAAGTCCTGAGTGCTCTGGAGTAACTTTTCATCAAGGATCTCTCGGTACTTTGCTCCATTCACCTTTGCCTCGATCCTGACTAGTCTCCCAGTTCCTGCCACTGAAAAACATCCCCACAGCATGATTCTGCCACCACCATGCTTCACCGTAAGAATGGTGCCAGGTTTGCTCCAGACGTGACGCTTGGCATTCAGGCCAAAGAGTTCCATCTTTGTTTCCTCAGATCAGATAATCTTGTTTCTCATGGTCTGATAGTCTTTAGGTGCCTTTTGGCAAACTCCAAGTGGGCTGTCATGTGCCGTTAATTGAGAAGTGACTTCTGTCTGGCCACTAGTCTACCATAAAGGCCTGATTGGTGGAGTGCTGCAGAGATGGTTGTCCTTCTGTAAGGTTCTCCCATGTCCACAGAGGAACTCTAGAGCTCTGTCAGAGTGACCGTCAGTTATTGGTCACCTCCCTGACCAAGACCCTTCTCCCACGATTGCTCAGTTTGGCCAGGCGGCCAGCTTTAGGAAGGGTCTTGGTGGTTCCAAACTTCTTCCACTTAAGAATGATGGAGGCATCGGGTCTCCCGAATGGCAGAGTAGTCTAAGGCACATCGCAGTGCTAGCTGTGTCACTAGAGATCCTGGTTAGAGTCCAGGCTCTGTAGCAGGCGGCCGCGACTGGGAGACCCATGGGTCGGCGCACAAATGTCCCAGTGTCGTTAGTGGAGGGTTTGGCCGGCAGAGATGTTCTTGTCCCATCGAGCACTAGCGACTTCAGTGGCGGGCAGGGTGCACTAAGCTCAGGGTCCTGGGTCTGAACACCTCCCTGTGCAACTGGGTCATGGACTCCTGACGGGCCCCCCCCCCCCAGGTGGTGAAGGTAAAGCAACAACACCTCCGCCACGCTGATCCTCAACACATGGGCCCCACAGGGGTGGGTGCTCAGCCCCCCTTTATACTCCCTGGTCACCCACACACGTCTCCAACTCAATCATCAAGTTTGTTGATGACATAACAGCGGTAGGCCTGATTACCAACAACAATGAGACGGCCTACAGGGAAGAGATCAAAGCCCTGGTGGAGTAGTGCCAGGAAAATAAGTCTCCGTCAATGGTAACAAAACGAAGGCTCTGAATGAGGACTACAGGAGACAGCAGAGACAGACACTCCCCCATCCACATCAAAAGTGAAGAGGCGACAGAGTTCCTCTGTCCAGTGTCTTTTGCCCATCTTAATCTCTTATTTTTATTGGCCAGTCTGAGATAATGCTTTTTCTTTGCAACTCTGCCTAGAAGGCCAGCATCCCGGAGTCGCCTCTTCACTGTTGATGTTAAGACTGGTGTTTTGCAGGTACTATTTAATGAAGTTGCCAATTGACGACTTGTGAGGCGTCTGTTTATCAAACTAGACACTCTAATGTACTTGTCCTCTTGCTCATGTAACAGTATAACTTTAGACCGTCCCCTCGCCCATACCCGGGCGCGAACCAGGGACCCTCTGCACACAGCCACAACTGACACCCACAAAGTATCATTACCCATCGCTCCACAAAAGCCGCGGACCTTGCAGAGCAAGGGGAACTACTACTTCAAGGTCTCAGAGCAAGTGACGTCACCGATTGAAACACTATTTAGCGTGCACCACCGCTAACTAAGCTAGCCGTTACACTCACCCCCCTTTTGACCTCCTCCTTTTTCCGCAGCAACCAGTGATCCGGGTCACGGCACCAATGTAACAGTATAACTTGAGACCGTCCCCTCGCCCATACCCGGGCGCGAACCAGGGACACTCTGCACACAGCAACAACAGTCACCCACGAAGCATCTTTACCCATCGCTCCACAAAAGCCGCGGCCCTTGCAGAGCAAGGGGAACTACTACTTCAATGTCTCAGAGCAAGTGACGTCACCGATTGAAACGCTATTTAGCGCGCACCACCGCTAACTAAGCTAGCCGTTTCACATCCGTTACACTCAGTTGTGCACCGGGGCCTCCCACTCCTCTTTCTATTCTGGTTAGAGCCAGTTTATGCCTTTCTGTGAAGGGAGTGGTACACATCATTGTACGAGATCTTCAGTTTCTTGGCAATTTCTTGCATTGAATAGCCTTGATTTTTCAGAACAAGAATAGACTGACGAGTTTCAGAGGAAAGTTATTTGTTTCTAGCCATTCAGAGCCTGTAATCAAACCCACAAATGCTGATGCTCCAGATACTCAACTGGTCTAAAGAAGGCCAGTTTTATTGCTTCTTTAATCAGCACGACAGTTTTCAGCTGTGCTAACATAATTGCAAAAGGGTTTTCTAATGATCAATTAGTCTTTTAAAACAGTAAACTTGTATTAGCTCACACGACGTGCCATTGGAACACAGGAGTGATGGCTGCTGATAATGGGCCTCTGTACACCGGTGTAAACATTCCTTTAAAAATCATCTGTTTCCAGATACAATAGTTATTTACAACATTATTAACAATGTCTACACTGTATTTCTGATCAATTTGCTGCTATTTTAATGGACCAAATTTTTTATTTTCTTTCAAATTCAAGGACATTTCTATGTGACTCCAAATGTTTTCAACGGTGGTGTATGTCAATATATACAATGGCAAGAAAAAGTATGTGAACCCTTTGGAATTACCCAGATTTATGCATAAATTGGTCATCAAATTGGATCTGAACTTCATCTAACTCATTATCCTTTGGGGTTCACATACTTTTTTGTTGTTGTTTTTTTGTGTGAATTTTTCCCCGTTTTCTCCCCAATTGTTTGTTAGTAGCTACTATCTTGTCTCATCGCTACAACTTCCGTACGGGTGTAACAGAATAACTTTACGTCCGTCCCCTCGCGCGAACCAGGGACCTTCTGCACACATCGACTCACTCCCCTTTTGACCTCCTCCTTTTTCCGCAGCAACCAGTGATCCGGGTCACGGCACCAATGTAACAGTATAACTTGAGACCATCCCCTCGCCCATACCCGGGCGCGAACCAGGGACACTCTGCACACAGCAACAACAGTCACCCACGAAGCATCTTTACCCATCGCTCCAGAAAAGCCGCGGCCCTTGCAGAGCAAGGGGAACTACTACTTCAAGGTCTCAGAGCAAGTGACGTAACCGATTGAAACGCTATATAGCGCACACCGCTAACTAAGCTAGCCGTTTCACATCCGTTACACGGGCTCGGGAGAGACGAAGGTTGAAAGACATGTGTCCTCCGATACACAACCCAACCAAGCCGCATTGCTTCTTAACACAGCGCGCATCCAACCCGGAAGCCAGCCGCACCAATGTGTCGGAGGAAACACCATGCACCTGGCAACCTTGGTTAGCGAGCACTGCGCCCGGCCCGCCACAGGAGTCGCTGGTGCGCGATGAGACAAGGATATCCCTAGCGGCCAAACCCTCCCTAAAAATGCTAGGCCAATTGTGCATCGCCCCACAGACCTCAGAGTCTCTGGTGGCACAGCCCTTAACCACTGCGCCACCTGGGAGGCCACCACATACTTTTTCCAACCTACACTGTGAATGTTTAAATGATATCTTCAATATAGAAAAGAAAAATGCAATCATTTGTGTGTTCTTAGTTTAAGCACAATATGTTTGTCTATTTTTGATGAAGTTAAAATCAAATTTGATGACCAATTTATGCATAAATCCAGGCAATTCCAAAGGGTTCACATACTTTTTCTTGCCACTGTATATATACATTGCTCATTTTGATAATTTGTATTTTTTTCTTCTAGATTATGTGTGTATTGTTTTTATATTTATTATTACTTTTGTATTAATGCACCATTAACATTATAAACACAAGCATTTAGCAAGGTATTACTGCACAGTTAGCATTGAAAACACAAGCATTTAGCTAGGTATTACTGCACCGTTAACATTAGAAAAACAAGAATTTAGCTAGGTATTACTGCACTGCTAGAGCTTGTAGAAACAGAAGCATTTAGCTAGGTATTACTGCACTGCTAGAGCTTGTAGAAACAGAAGCATTTAGCTAGGTATTACTGCACTGTTAGAGCTAGTAGAAACAGAAGCATTTAGCTAGGCATTACTGCACTGTTAAAGCTAGTAGAAACAGAAGCATTTAGCTAGGTATTACTGCACTGTTAGAGCTAGAAACACAAGCATTTAGCTAGGTATTACTGCAGCGCTAGAGCTAGTAGAAACAAGCATTTAGCTAGGTATTACTGCACTGCTAGAGCTAGTAGAAACAGAAGCATTTAGCTAGGTATTACTGTGCTAGAGCTAGTAGAAACAGAAGCATTTAGCTAGGTATTACTGCACTGTTAGAGCTAGAAACACAAGCATTTAGCTAGGTATTACTGCACTGTTAGAGCTAGAAACACAAGCATTCAGCTAGTGGTCCTTCTGTAGCTCAGTTGGTAGAGCATGGCGCTTGTAACGCCAGGGTAGTGGGTTCGATCCCGGGACCACCCATAGGTATTACTGCAAATGGCTGTTAGAGCTAGAAACACAAGCATTCAGCTAGGTATTACTGCAGTGCTAGAGCTAGTAGAAACAGAAGCATTTAGCTAGGTATTACTGCACTGCTAGAGCTAGTGGAAACAGAAGAATTTAGTTAGGTATTACTGCACTGTTAGAGCTAGAAACACAAGCATTTAGCTAGGTATTACTGCACTGCTAGAGCTAGAAACACAAGCATTTAGCTAGATATTACTGCACTGTTAGAGCTAGAAACACAAGCATTTAGCTAGGTATTACTGCACTGCTAGAGCTTGAAACACAAGCATTTAGCTAGGTATTACTGCACTGTTAGAGCTAGAAACACAAGCATTTAGCTAGGTATTACTGCACTGTTAGAGCTAGTAGAAACACAAGCATTTATCCAGGCATTACTGCACTGTTAGAGCTAGAAACACAAGCATTTAGCAAGGCATTACTGCACTGTTAGAGCTAGAAACACATGCATTTATCTAGGCATTTACTGCACTGCTAGAGCTAGAAACACAAGCATTTCGCACACCTGTGATAAGTTCTGAAAGTCTATGTTCGCAACTAATAGACTTTGATTTGATTTAAAGTTTTGAATATGTCAAAAATGGCACCCTATTCCCTTTTTAGTGCACTATTTTTGACCAGGGCCATTGTGCTGTAGTCCAAATTAGTACACTATATAGGGAAAAGTTTGCAATTTGGCAGGCAGTCTTTGTGTCATTCACAGAGGTCACATTTGTGAAGATAGTGATCTATTTGACAACAATCAAACATCACTAATTAAATCATTCTTGCCATTTCAATTAATTGAAGTTATAGAAGTCTCAAAAGTTTTACCTCACAATTGAGAAAAAGGACAAATTATAAAGAGAGGATGTTCCCGTTTGTGTGAAATACCTCCCTCTTGTGCAGAATATGTGTAACTGCAATATTGTTTTTTCTGGCTTGTGCCTAATTTCTGTGAATTGGGCCAAGCACAATCTGGTTTTAATTATCAAGCCTTTGGACAGATGCCAGAGCAGAGTGAGGCAAACCAAAACGTTAGCTTGTTATATTTCAAATGTTCCCATAAACATGAGCACTTCTAGTCATCGTTCAAACATGGCGAGAGCCAAGGCCCGCGGGACTATAGCGAACCACTCCCATAGAGAACGCCTGTGGGGTCTATAGCGAACTCCTCCCAGAAAGAAAAGGCCTGTGACTTCATGTTAAAGCTTTCAAAATAGGCTTTGAAATATCGTAGAAGTATATTAATTCTGTGCAGATATCGTTTATGGTAAGTCACTTGTAACGACGCAATTGTGATTTAATTTTATGACCGTGTATTTGGTGTATTCTGAAAACGCAGTCTGTTTAGACTATTATCAGTTGAAAAAGGCTACAGTGAAAATATAAGTAATTCCATTGATTTTCTTCTCTATTATGTCTTCTCTATTCTTCCCTGCTGTTTTATCCTCTTCTCTCCTATTTCTCTCCTGTTTTCTCCTGCTTTCTCCTGTTCTCTCCTCTTCTCTCCTCTTATCTCCTCTTCTCTCTTGTTCTGTCCTGTTCTCTCTTGTTCTCTCCTGTTCTCTTCTCTCATATTCTCTCCTCTCATCTTCTCTCCTGTTCTCACCTGTTTTCTCCTGTTCTCTCCCCTTCTCTCCCCTTCTCTCATCTTCTCTCCTGTTCTCACCTGTTTTCTCCTGTTCTCTCATCTTCTCTCCCTTCTCTCATCTTTTCTCCTTCTCTCATCTTCTCTCCTGTTCTCCATCTTCTCTCCTGTTCTCTCCTGTTCTCTGCCTTCTCTCATCTTCTCTCCCCTTCTCTCATCTTCTCTCCCCTTCTCTCATCTTGTCTCCTGTTCTCTCCTTTTCTCTCTGTTCTCTCCCCTTCTCTCCTCTTCTCTCCTGTTATGTGGTTTCTATATGTTTGATGAGTTTGATTCCATTCCATTAATTCCATTCCAGCCATTACAATGAGCCTGTCCTCCTATGGCTCCTCCCATCAGCCTCCACTGATAGGCACAACCTTTTTCCATGGCTCATCCAGCTACAGTAGCAAGGCTGAATGAGTCATGATAACCCAAGGACACATAGCTAACTCATGAGTTAATCCTCCTTCACTTCATCTATTCTAAAGTATAAACTGGGTGGTTCAAGACCTGAATGCTGATTGGGTGACAGCCGTGGTATATCAGACCTTATACCACGGGTATGACAAAACAGTTATTTTAATGCTCAAATTACATTGGTAACCAGTTTATAATAGCAATAAGGCACCTCAGGGGTTTGGGCATTGGGCAAATATACCACGGCTAAGGGCTGTGTCCAGGCACTCTGTGTTGTGCCGTGCAGGGGAACAGCCCTTTGCTGTATATTGGCCATATACAACACCCCCTTGAAAATATTACTACATTAAGACTGAAAAGTACAGAAAGTCACCCAGTAAAATACTACTTGAGTAAAAGTATAAAAGTATTTGGTTTTAAATATTCTTTAGTATCAAAACAAAGTAATTTCTAAAATATACTTAAGTATCAAAAGTAAAATTAAAGTAAAAGTACAATAATAAATCATTTCAAATGTCTTATGTTATTAAGCAAAGCAGACGGCACCATTATCTTGTTTTACAAATGTACGGATAGCCAGGGGCACACTCCAACACTCAGACATTATTTACAAAATATGCATTTGTGTTTAGTGAGTCCGCCAGAACATTTGCAGTAGGGATGACCACGTGTTCTTAATTTCACAATTTTCCTGTTCTGCTATTAAGCATTCAAAATGTAATGAGTACTTTGGGTTGTCAGGGAAAATGTATGGAGTAAAAAGTACAATATTTTCTTTCGGAATGTAGTGAAGTAAAAGTAAAAGTTGTCAAAAATATAAATAGTAGAGTAAAGTACAAATACCCCAAAAAACGACTTAAGTAGTACTTTAAAGTACTTTTACTTACAGTTTTTCTCAATTTCTAAAACACTATTTCTGAAACATTGCTCAATTTCCTGAAAACATTAAACACAAAACCTCATCTTCAAGCACTATTTACATAACCTCTGACTCCTCTTGCAAAACGAAACATTCGCCTCAAAACAGTTTCAATCATAAACAAAGTGATCAAAATGATATACACTCTCAAGCATTCAGTAAACAATACACCGAAAAATAGAAAACACATTGTTCAAAACAAACAATTCTCCGGGAGAAGTACGTTTTTAATCTAAAAGAATATTCATATTTTTCCGTCATTGTCTTTTGATGAACGAAAACATGTTCTATCATAGTAGCTCAAAATTGATCAGAAATTACTACTCTGCTTTGCTCTTTGCAATTTGTTTTTTGTTCTTCCTCCTCCTTGTACCCCTATTTTTACAGTAAATGTACCCTGCATCTCACAAACTGGTCCTTTGTCTCTGTGATACTGTAATTCTTGTTCTTTGTTGATATGAACCTGCAACCAGTCAAAATCTATTGAGCAGTCAGTACTGTTAATAAATGGAAAGCACAATGTTCAGGGCCATACAAGTCATCCGTTGTACAGTATACAGCCTCCAATGCACTGTACTACAGTATCCATTCTCAGACTTTCTCCTTCCCACCTTCAACAACCTATTTGCTCTCTGAACTGGCTTATATTGGTTGTGTCGCATCATTTGAAACAGGTTAAATCAATTTTGAGTGGTTGTGTTCAATCAATGACATATGTTCTCTATTTGTATTTGATTGTTGCCACTTGTGTTACCAGTATGGATGACATGTGCATTAGAGTACAGAATGTGTTTTGAGAATGAGAATGTGTTTAGAGTTTTGCTGAAAAGTCTAAGTGAGATCTGCAAATTGTGTTTTACCATGTGAACTGGTTTAAGGTATTGACAACAGACTGCATAATTAGCTAAATGAGTCCAGGTAACTGAGAACTTTGTTCAGCCAATGGATTTGAGTGTTTTAGCGATTGAGAAAAAGTGTAAGTGCTTTACACCACTGCCCCAAACCTTCTGGGGAGATGCTGTTGATGCGTCATTTAGCCGAACAGTTTACATCATTCATTGAAATGACCATTGACCATGGGTTGTACATACTTCAGATTAAATGCTGTGTTTTTCTCTTCCTCAGGAGCCCTGACATGGTGAAGAGATGTCAGTCAGTGGTGGACACAGTCAGTGGTGGACACGGTCAGTGGTGGACACGGTCAGAGCTCGCCCTGAAGAGGGGGCTATTTCCAAGGGAAAACGCTCCAGACAAACAGGAGGGGAATTCCACATGAAAGCCAGCGATGCACAGGCCTTGAGACGCACAGTATGAAGCAAGCACTTCGACATACATGAACATGTATGTGTGGTGTCTGGGGGGGTTGGCAAAAACTCAAGACATCAAAAACTGACTGTGTCACATTTCTTACCTTTGTGTATGAAATAAAGATAGCAGTGACCTAATAATTGGTATTAATATTGATTTGAAATGTTTTATGTTCTGTTCTGGCCCCCGTTGCGTGTTTCCACTCTCCTTAGCTGTCTTTATTCCATGGTATTCTGTGTCTAAACGGCCTTTTCTGCACCTGAAATGACAAGTTATTCCCTAAATAGGTCCCTATGGGTCCTGATCAACAGTAGTGGACTAAATAAGGAATAGGGTGTCCTTTAAAACCCTGTCTTTATGATATGGATCAAACTACTGCATGTTGGAATCGTCTGCAGGTAGGCCTGCTACTCTCTCTGTCTCTCTGTTTATTAAAAATCGTGTCTGAGAGTTTCACCATTTCTCTCCCAGAGCCCCTACAGATAGGATGAGACACCCCTCTGTCTATGGCTGCGTTTACACAGGCAGCACAATTCTGTTACTTTTTCCACTAATTGTTATTTTTGACCAATCACATCAGATCTTTTCACATCAAATATATTTTTCTGAGTTGATCTGATTGGTCAAAACACCAATTTGTGAAGAAAAAAAAAAGATACGAATTGGGCTGCCTGTGTAAACGCAGCTCTGTTTCCTCACCACAGAACAGCTCTGTTTCTCCTCTTTCCTCTGTTGACCTCAAGCCCAGTTTCCTCCCCTCACTCTCGTCTCCTCCACCCTTACTGCAGAACAGCTCTCTTTCTCCTCCTCAAGCCCGGTTTCCTCCCCTCACTCTCGTCTCCTCCACCCTCACTGCAGAACAGCTCTCTTTCTCCTCCTCAAGCCCGGTTTCCTCCCATCTCCTCCACCCTCACTGCAGAACAGCCCTCTTTCTCCTCCTCAATCCCGGTTGACTGATAACCAATGTACTGAGTCTGTACCACTACAAACTGTTAGAGAGACTTTATCACAGTGTTACGTAATTCCGGACGGATTCTTGCTTGCTTGAACACCAATAATTCAGATACACATGAAAACATGAAATGAGCCAGGGAATCGGTAGAACATCACTCAGAGATGCACAAAAAACAGTATAACATTCAAAATGGGGTGAACCTTTCCTTTTAGCAAAATCTGAATAAAATGTTTGAAATCTTCCAATTACTAAGAAACCATCTCTCATCGTATTCATTGGTTACGCCTGTTTGGGAATGAATGCTCTCATATTTCAAAGTTGTTTGACTGTTCTACTTTTCTAATGTTTTTAGGAACTGTTTTCCCACCAACGCACGATTAGGTGTGTGAAGACAGGCTCAGTTCAGAATGAAAAGAAAAGCTTGTCTTCAAAAGCCCAGCTCTACTCAGAGAGTATGTCTGCAGTACAGTGTTGGATGTTGGATGTGCTGAATCTAGTGAACACCACAGACATATAAAGCACCCCCCGCCCCCGCCCCCGTGGGCTTTGAACGAGTAGCTCGGCTTTGACCTTTCAGCCAAGGCTGTCTGCATATATCTCCTCTATTCATTTCATCAGCCACATGACACTAGCTGGGAGGCTGCTGCCTGTTGGCTGTGTCTCCTCTGTAAACAGTGAAAGACTGGTATGTCTGGAACCAAGAACAATACTACGAGACGAACGTCGCACGATTCCTCATGTACACTACATACTGTAGGGACTAGGAATAGGGTACCATTTGGGACTTTCTCTATAACAGCTAACTGACGTCTGCTGGACTGTTGGTTGCATCCAGCCAAAACGAACACCGGAGTAGACTGGATATCAGGATACCCTGCCGGAGCTGTTAATACTGCAGATGTGGATGAACGGGAGGAATCATTACTTACTGTTGGCTGGGTCTGGTGTCTGGGGAGCTTCCAACCAGGGGAAAAGTACAGCTTCCTGGGTAGTTAGATCTGTCTGTATGTCTGTCTCTGGCACTCTGTCTGTACACCAGCCCACATCACTGCACGACACATAACATTGGCAGTACAGTACAGTGTTTCTAAACCATTTCTGTACCAGTGACCGGTCGAGACATGGTCCTCCTCTTTTTGTTAATCAGCTCATGTTTAAAACACAACATGTAAAACCAACACTGGAGATACAACTCACCACTATAACTGTTCCTCTGGAGATACAACTCACCACTATAACTGTTCCTCTGGAGATACAACTCACCACTATAACTGTTCCTCTGGAGATACAACTCACCACTATAACTGTTCCTCTGTCTGGAAATACAACTCACCACTATAACTGGTCCTCTGGAGATACAACTCACCACTATAACTGTTCCTCTGTCTGGAGATACAACTCACCACTATAACTGTTCCTCTGTCTGGAGATACTACTCACTACTATAACTGGTCCTCTGGAGATACAACTCACCACTATAACTGTTCCTCTGTCTGGAGATACAACTCACCACTATAACTGTTCCTCTGTCTGGAGATACAACTCACCACTATAACTGGTCCTCTGGAGATACAACTCACCACTATAACTGTTCCTCTGTCTGGAGATACAACTCACCACTATAACTGTTCCTCTGTCTGGAAATACAACTCACCACTATAACTGTTCCTCTGTCTGGAGATACAACTCACCACTATAACTGTTCCTCTGTCTGGAGATACAACTCACCACTATAACTGTTCCTCTGTCTGGAGATACAACTCACCACTATAACTGGTCCTCTGGAGATACAACTCACCACTATAACTGTTCCTATGGCATAAAGTAATGAAGTCATGACAAAGTAATGACATCATCAAAAGTTTAAACATGTTTAAAAACGGTGATTTTTAAACACTATGAGACTCACAATGATGTGGGGAGCAAGGAAATTCCATCCTTCTGGATACTAAAAAAAAAAAAATCACTGCTTGTGCCTTCCCAAATGGTAAAGCGGTCTCAGGCACTGCATCGCCGTGTAGAAATGTCAATACAGTCTGGGGTGCGATCCCAAGCTGTGTCCCAACCGACCGTGACTGAGAGTCCCATAGTGCGGTGAACAATTAGCCCAGCGTTTTTCCTGGTTGGCGGATGGTTTGGCCGAGGGGCTTTAATTGGCTCATTGTGCTCTAGTGACTCCTTGTGGTGGGCCGGGAGCCTGCAAGCTGACCTCGGTTTTTTCCTCCAATACATTGGTGCAGCTGGCTTCCAGGTTAAGCAAGCATGTGTTAAAAGCAGCGTGGCTTGGCGGTCTTGTTCAGAGTACGCGCAACTCAACCTTCACCTCTCCCGAGCACGTTGGGGAGTTATAGCAATGAGAAAGGATGGCAATTGGTTCTCACAAAATTGGGGAGAAAAAGAGGGTCAATTATAAAATACTTTTTTTTTTAAACAACATCAAAACCCCTACGTTTTACATTTAATCCTACCCTGTGATGTCACAGAGCACTTTTTAACTACAGGTCATATAAACAGACACTGGTATTGTGCTGGAGATAATGAATATGAGGTTGAAAAGTGGTGGAATTGCCATTTGGCCCTTATATGTTATAAAAACCAAGCTAACGACTTAGAGCCTGTCATATGTGTTTCCTTAAATCAGCACCTACCCTAAGTGTTCATTACTATTACAGGAGTCCAGTCTATCATATTGTGCTGAATTATCACCTACCCTATTAATCACTATTACAGGGCTCCAGACTAACATGTTCCCCTGAATCATCACCTACCCTAAGTGTTCATTACTATTACAGGGCTCCAGACTAACATGTAGCCCTGAATCATCACCTGCCCTAAGTGTTCATCACTATTACGGGGCTCCAGACTAACATGTACCCCTGAATCATCACCAGCCCTAAGTGTTCATTACTATTACAGGGCTCCAGACTAACATGTTCCCCTGAATCATCACCTACCCTAAGTGTTCATTAAATCAAGACTAACATGTATTTGTCACATGCATTACCAAATACATGTACAAGTGTAGACACTTTACTGGGTAAGACTAACATGTACTTTTTAAGTGGGGTGGTCCAGACTAACATGTAGCCCTAATCATCACCTGTGGTTAGACTATTGGGCTCCAGACTAACAGCAGGCCCTAGCCTAGTGGTTAGAACATGTTCCCCTGAATCATCACCTACCCTAAGTGTTCATTAAATCAAATCAAACTTTATTTGTCACATGCGCCAAATACAACAAGGGTAGACCTTACTGTGTAATGTTTACTTACTTTTTTGGGGTGGTAGGTAGCCTAGTGGTTAGAGCGTTGGGCCAGTAACCAGCAGGTAGCCTAGTGGTTAGAGCGTTGGGCCAGTAACCAGCAGGTAGCCTAGTGGTTAGAGCGTTGGGCCAGTAACCAGCAGGTAGCCTAGTGGTTAGAGCGTTGGGCCAGTAACCAGCAGGTAGCCTAGTGGTTAGAGCGTTGGGCCAGTAACCAGCAGGTAGCCTAGTGGTTAGAGAGTTGGGCCAGTAACCAGCAGGTAGCCTAGTGGTTAGAGCGTTGGGCCAGTAACCAGCAGGTAGCCTAGTGGTTAGAGCATTGGGCCAGTAACCAGCAGGTAGCCTAGTGGTTAGAGCATTGGGCCAGTAACCAGCAGGTAGCCTAGTGGTTAGAGCATTGGGCCAGTAACCAGCAGGTAGCCTAGTGGTTAGAGCATTGGGCCAGTAACCAGCAGGTAGCCTAGTGGTTAGAGCGTTGGGCCAGTAACCAGCAGGTAGCCTAGTGGTTAGAGCGTTGGGCCAGTAACCAACAGGTGGCTGCATCAAATCCCCGACCTGACAAGGTAGAAATCTGTTTTTCTGCCCCTCAACAAGGCAGTTAAACCCACTGTTTACCAGTAGGCCGTCATTGTAAATGTAAGTTAAATAAAGGGTAAAAAAAAAATAAAAAAATAAAGCCCTTAACCAACAGTGCTGTTCAAGAAGAGTTGAGGAAATATTTGCCAACTAATGTAAAAAAAGATATATATAAAAAAAATTAACACAATAACAGCTGCTACAGACCGGCTTCGTGAGACGCACTTAACTCTCGTTCTGATGTCCTGCACAAGCTAAATGACTCTGAATTCATTATTTTAGGTAGATTTGAACTGGGACATGCTTACATCTGTATCGGACTCTTTTAAATAACTGTGTGACTCTCTGAATCTTACACAATTAATTAATGCCCCTTCAAGACCAAAACCCAAAGCACCTAACAAATCAACGCTTCTGGACATTCTTCTAACGAATACCCCTCACAAATACACAGTGCCCAAAGAAGGGCCAGATGTATACAGAATGGTGTCGTCTGTGTAGAGGTGGATCAGGGAATCATGTCGCAAGAGCGACATTGTTGATATATACAGAGAAAAGAGTTGGCACGAGAACTGAACCCTCTGGAACCCCCAAAGAGACTGCCAAAGGTCCAGACAACAGGCCCTCCGATTTGACACAAGTAGTTGGTGAACCAGGCGAGGCAGTCATTTGAGAAACCAAGGCTGTTGAGTCTGCCGATAAGAATACGGTGATTGACAGTCGAAAGCCTTGGCCAGGTCAATGAAGACGGCTGCAGAGTACTGTTTGCCGGGGTTGGGGTAGCCAGGAGGAAAGCATGGCCAGCCGTAGAGAAATGCTTATTGAAATTCTCGATTATTGTGGATTTATCGGTGGTGACAGTGTTACCTAGCCTCAGTGCAGTGGGCAGCTAGGAGGAGGTGCTCTTATTCTCCATGGACTTTATAGTGTCCCAAAACCTTTTGGAGTTAGAGCTACAGGAGGCATTTTCTGTTTGAAAAACCTAGCCTTAGCTTTTCTGACTGACTGCATGTATTGGTTCCTGACTTCCCTGAAAAGTTGCATATCGCAGGGACTATTCGATGCTAGTGCGTTCCGCCACAGGATGTTTTTGTGCTGGTCGAGGGTAGTCAGGTCTGGAGTGAACCAAGGGCTATATCTGCTCTTAGTTCTATGTTTCTTTTGTAAGGGGCATACTTATTTAAGTTGGTGAGGAAATTACTTTTAAAGAAAGACCAGGCATACTCGACTGAAGGGATGAGGTCAATATCCTTCCAGGATACCCGGGCCAGGTCGATTAGAAAGGCCTGCTCCCAGAAGTGTTTTAGGGAGCGTTTGACAGTGATGCGGGGTGGTCGTTTGACCGTGGACCCATAGAGGATGCAGGCAATGAGGCAGTGATCGCGGAGATTCTGATTGAATACAGCAGAGGTGTATTTGGAGAGCAAGTTGGTCAGGATAATATCTATGAGGGTGCCCATGTTTACGGATTTAGGGTTTGGAAATCTCAGAATTTTTGGAGGCCTTCCTATGCAAGGATTCAGACATGGAAAGGACATCAGGGTTGGCGGAGTGTGCTAAAGCAGTGAGCAAAACAAACTTAGGAAGGAGGCTTCTGATGTTAACATGCATGAAACCAAGGCTTTTTCGGGTTACAGAAGTCAACAAATGAGAGTGCCTGGGGACACACAGGGCCTGGGTTAACCTCTACATCACCAGGGGAACAGAGGAGGAGTAGGATAAGGGTACAGCTAAAGGCTATCAAAATTGGTTGTCTAGTGCGTTGGGGACAGAGAATAAAATGAGCAGATTTCTGGGCGTGGAAGAATAGATTCAGGGCACAATGTACAGATAGGGTTATGGTAGGGTGCGGGTACAGTGGACGTAGACCCAGGCACTGAGTGATGATAAGAGAGGTTGCATCTCTGGATGGGCTAGTTATGCTGGGTTGGAACAAAAGTATCTGAGGCCTGTTGAGTGGGACTAGGGGCTCCGCAGTAAACTAAAACAATGATAACTATCATAAACAACAGTATACAAGGCATATTGACATTTGAGGGAGACAAAGCGAGACATAAAGCAATCACAGGTGTTGATTGGGAGAGCTAGCGAAGACAACAACGGGTAAGACAACAACAGCTATTCATCTAAGACAACAACAACAGGTAAAAGGTGATGAATGGGCAGAGAGGGTCGGTTAACTACACACAGGGCCTGAGTACGAGGCTCGGGCCGACAGATAATCAAAAAAGAAACAAAATGGAGTACCGTGATTAATGAACTGTCCAGCAGGCAGCAGCTATGTAGCCATGTGATCATTGGGTCCAGTGAACAGCAATAGATGGAACATGTGATCATTGGGTCCAGTGAACAGCAATAGATGGAACATGTGATCATTGGGTCCAGTGAACAGCAATAGATGGAACATGTGATCATTGGGTCCAGTGAACAGCAATAGATGGAATAGGGAACCACGGGGTAGTCCATGCTACGCTAGCAAATGGGAGACACAGCGTTTAAAGTTAGCAGGCCGGGGTAAGTTGAAGCTTCTGCGTCGACGTTCGGCAAAGGCCGGTTGACGGCACAGCAGATGGAGTTACATCGGCGGACCAGTTGTGGGGGTACGGCGGGCGCCCTGTCGACAAAGGGTCTGGGCCAGATGGCAAAATAGTAGTAATTTTGTTTGCTAGCCGGGAGATGTGCCTGGCTCGCGGCTAACTGCTGCTAGCTTCGGGGTAGGGGCGTTGGCCACTATAGCTACTCGGTAGCAGCTAGCTAGCAGCGATGATCAAATGCAAAGGTCCAAAGCTTACGGCAAGGATCCGGTGGAGTAGTGGATTCTAGGGGTGTTGGGGTTGAGTCCGGGAGGCATCGGCTGAGTAGCCGAGTGATCACAGAGTAGGCCGGGAGGTGGGCCTGGCTCAGGGCTAGCTTCGTGGCTGGGTCACTCGGAGGCTGATGATCAGGAGTAATGGTCCAGGGTTTATGGCAGGAATCCGCTGTTGTAGTGTAGAAAACAGTCCAATACTGGCAGGCTGGCAAGTATTATCCAGGCCAAAAAAAACGGCTGGTTGTGTGGAAGGTAAAGGGCACTAGCAGTAGCTAACAATGACTAAATAGCTAGTAGCTAATTAGCTGGTTAGCTTCTGATGGCTAGCTGCTGATGGAGGTTCTGGCTATAAGGTCTAAAAAATTGCAGATCCGTGTCACATTGGGTGAGGCTGGTTACCGGAAGGTATATTTAATTTAAAAATGGAAAAGAGATTGAAAATAAATTGAAATACATACAAAAAAGAAAATGTAGAGGAGAGGACAACAAACCACATCTACACTGCTACGCCATCTTGGGTTTAAGTTCAGGGCTTTGTGATGGACACTCCAATACCTTGACTTTGTTGTCCTTCAGCCATTTTGCCACAACTTTGGAAGTATGCTTGGGATCATTGTCCATTTGGAAGACCCATTTGCGACCAAGCTTTAACTTCCTGACTGATGTCTTGAGATGTTGCTTCAATGTATCCACATAATTTTCCTACCTCATGATGCCATCTATTTTGTGAAGTGCACCAGACCCTCCTGCAGCAAAGCCTCCCCGCAACATGATGCTGCCACCCCCATGCTTCACGGTTGGGATGGTGTTCTTTGGCTTGCAAGCATCCCCCTTTTTCCTCCAAACACAATGATGGTCATTATTGCCAAACAGTTCTATTTTTGTTAAATCAGACCAGAGGACATTTCTCCAAAAAGTACAATCTTTGTCCTCATGTGCAGTCTGGCTTTTATGGCGGTTTTGGAGCAGTGGCTTCTTCCTTGTTGAATGGCCTTTCAGATTATGTCGATATAAGACTCGTTTTACTGTGGATATAGATACTTTTGTACCTGTTTCCTCCAGCATCTTCACAAGGTCCTTTGCTGTTGTTCTGGGATTGATTTGCACCTTTTGCACCAAAGTAAGTGCATCTCTAGGAGACAGAGCATGTCTCCTTTCTGAGCGGTATGACGGCTGCGTGTTCCCATGGTGTTTATACTTGCGAACTATTGTTTGTACAAATGAACCTGGTACCTTCAGGAGTTTGGAAATTGCTCGCGAGGGTGAACCAGAATTGTAGAGGTCCACAATTTTTTTCCTGAGGTCTTGGCTGATTTCTTTTGATTTTCCCAAGATGTCAAGCAAAGAGGCACTGAGTTTGAAGGTAGGCCTTGAAATACATCCACAGGTACACCGCCAATTGACTCAAATTATGTCAATTAGCCTATCAGAAGCTTCTAAAGCCATGACATCATTTTCTGGAATTTTCCAAGCTGTTTAAAGGCACAGTCAACTTAGTGTATGTATACTTCTGACCCACTGGAATTGTGATACAGTGAATTAGAAGTGAAATAATCTGTCTGTGAACAATTGTTGGAAAAATTACTTGTGTCACAAAGCAGAAGTCCTAAACGACTTGCAAGTCCTAACCAACTTGCCAAAACTATAGTTTGTTAGCAAGAAATTTGTGGAGTGGTTGAAAAACGTGTTTTAATGACTCCAACCTAAGTGTATGTAAACTTCCGACCCAACTAAAAAATAGTCCAGCCGACCTCGCCCCTGCAGCCTCTGTTTGCCTGCCTGCCTGCCTGCCTGCCTGCCTGCCTGCCTGCCTGCCTGCCTGCCTGCCTGCCTGCCTGCCTGCCTGCCTGCCTGTCCTGCCTGTCTGTCTGTCCTGAACTGAATTGGACCCACTCTCTGTTTGTCTGAGCTGTAGGATACCGGCCGTAGCTCTGATGTATATTATGTCTGAATTGGACCCTCTCTCTGTTTGTCTGAGCTGTAGGATACCGGCCGTAGCTCTGATGTATATTATGTCTGAATTGGACCCTCTCTCTGTTTGTCTGAGCTGTAGGATACCGGCCGTAGCTCTGATGTATATTATGGCTGAACTCAGCAATATTTCTCATCTCAATGAGATGACAGAGTAACTGTGGAATTTCTCTTCTCAGTGCCTAAACCACCCTGCCTGGGGAGGCCAACCCCGGGCCCCGGTTTCCTGGACCCAGGTATGCACAGCACATCGCAGTCCAGCGCACTGGCTCACGTGGCCCAAATATCTCGCCAAACCTTAACACCCGTTCCCCACACTACCCACCTACGTGCAGATGCAGCGGAGGGAATGTCTGTGTTTACCAGAGCATTTCTACTGGATCAGTAGCATGACTCAGAGAGGAGCTAGCAGAGAACTTACTCTAGTTAGCTAGACTACGGGAGGTTCCTCATTGGAATTTGCTAAGCAACAGCAACAGTTACTAACCACACTACAGTATAACAAGTAGAATGAGCTTTGGGCTTCTCAATGTTCTTCTCTCTGTCTGTTCTACCTGTATTTGGCCCAATATGGCATTATGTCTCAGAGTCTGTGTCCCAGACAGCATCCTATTTCCTATACACTGAGTGGACAAAACATTAGGAACACCTTCCAAATATTGAAATGGACCCTCTTCTGCCCTCAGAACAGCCTCAATTTGTCAAGGCATGGACTCTACAAGGTGTGGAAAGCTTTCCACAGGGATGCTGGCCCACGTTGACTCCACAAGGTGTTGAAAACGTTCCACAGGGATGCTGGCCCACGTTGACTCCACAAGGTGTTGAAAGCGTTCCACAGGGATGCTGGCCCACGTTGACTCCACAAGGTGTTGAAAGCGTTCCACAGGGATGCTGGCCCACGTTGACTCCACAAGGTGTTGAAAGCGTTCCACAGGGATGCTGGCCCACGTTGACTCCACAAGGTGTTGAAAGCTTTCCACAGGGATGCTGGCCCACGTTGACTCCACAAGGTGTTGAAAGCGTTCCACAGGGATGCTGGCCCACGTTGACTCCACAAGGTGTTGAAAGCATTCCACAGGGATTCTGGCCCACGTTGACTCCAATGCTTCCCATTGTTGTCTCAAGTTGGCTGGATGTCCTTTGGGTGGTGGACCATTCTTTATACACACAGGAAACTGTTGAGCGTGAAAAACGCCGCAGCATTGCAGTCCTTGACACACTCAAACTAGTGCTCCTGACACCTACTACCATATCCTGTTCAAAGGCACTTCAATCTTTGGTCTCGCCCATTCACTCTCTGAACGGCACACATACGTAATCCATGTCTCAGTTGTCTCAAGGTTTAAAAATCCTTATTTAACCCCTTCATCTATACTGATTGAATTTGATATATCAGGTGACATCAGTAATGGGTCACAGCTTATACATGGATTCACTTGGTCAGTCTATGTCATGGAAAGAACAGGTGTTCCTAAAGTTTTGTCCACTCCCTATTGGCCCTAGTTAAAAGTAGTTCACTATATAGGGAATAAGATCGCATTTGGGACGCACAGAGACTGATATCTTTCCTGCCAACAACATCTGGGTTGATGTAATGATGTCTGAGTGATGTTAAGCAGAAGGGGCCAACCTGGCGTTTCCATCTCCATCTACTGTAGTAGCTCTGAAGTCCCTAGCCAGGAGGAGCTGGACGCTCCTGATGTCTGAACTAGCTGCGACCGTCCGTCTGCATGCTGCATGGCTCACAGCTGAGCAAACAGCCACCGTCTTCTCTTCTACATGGCATGTTTGAAATCACATGGCCTCTCTAGAAGATCTGGGTAGAGTAGGAAGCAAAGCTTTGTAGCATCTAATGTTTTTGTTTAAACAGTTGACATGTTCAATGGTTGATTCTCTAGTCCTACTGACTAGTCCTGTTTCTGTTGACCACAAGAGTAGAAAGTCTGTACCTCACAACAGAGTGGAGCTTTGACTTAGATTGTCACTGACTGTCTGTAAATATTGGGCTGGAATTCCTAGACAGACGGGATGGAATGGAGTTGAATAAAGAGGAAGAGGATTTTCCAGTCAGACTCTTTCAATAACATAGACAATCTATTCTGGCATAGACACACATTAGAGGCTTCCAGTGTAAACCAGTTCATCTTAGATGTTTGCTGTTCTTTTACAACAGAGTCTATGTCTTCTGGTGGCTTCGTATATATTTCTCTTATTGAATGTAGGTAGTGTTCTCAAATCTTGATTCAATATTCAAAAACTTTTCAGTGACAAAATGTGTTATAAATAGCTTTGTAGATAATGACTTTCCAACTCAAACCAACCCATGGCTGTATAACAACCTCTGACCTCCGTCTCCACATAGGCCTGTCAGCAAACAAACTGTCACGGCACAGCAGCTCTCCTCTGTGTTTTGTGAAATCTGGTGTTCTAGGGCTCAGCCTCTCTTAAGACCAGGCACAATCTGCACCACAGGTACTCCACTCCCAGCAGTCTTCATTCAAAAGGTGGGTTGAGTCAAATTGAGGAGATACTCTCAAAAATCAGTTTATCCAAAATTGCATTGCAGTATTTAGGAAGCAACATTAAGTGTTTTTTCCTCCACTTGTCCAACTGAAACACACAAATAGTTTTGATGTAGTGTGAAAATAATCATAAAAAAAAACAGGAAAGATTTTCTGTGCAAAATGTCCAAATGACATCAGTTTGACGGGTTGTAAGGAAATAGAAAGCTGTGAAAACAACCAAAGTGTTTCTGATAAGATTTCAGTTTGGCTTGGATGCATATTTTATGTGGTTAAAATACTATTTGCTTTTATGATGCTGATAAAGACAGCACCTCTACAGACGGTAGGCTAACTAACTGCTCATTCTCATTCGCTCAAGATGCTGAAAGAAAGAAATCCTGTTTCTCCACTCCTGTTCCCGAGTCAAAATGTTGCCTACATTTGATGTATCATTTTTACTTGCAGGAATTGAGTAATTCTGCTGGAGGACAAAGGAAAACTCCACCCCCAAAAACGATCTTTTGGTATTTGTTTCATTAGATCCATTGCTGTTTTGCATCATGTGATTCAGAAAGCATCATATGGGGATGATTTCTGTATTTTGAAAGCAACATATCTTGAAAACTTGATTGTTAACAAACAAAACATTTTGGGACTATGTTAACAATGGACTAATGAAACAAATACCAAACGATAGTTTTTTTGGGGGGGGTTGTAATTTTCCTTTGAACGTTTTAGGCTATGTGAGAGGTTATAGACCGACAGTCAGTTTCCATTTAAACCATCTCAACAGTATGCTACAGTTCCCTTGATGTGCGATAGGCCTATTTGAAGTCCCCGTCTTGTAACTTGAGAATTTGTTTAGTGTATCTTAATCATCACACATAACCTAGCTATCATCCTCTTCTACCACTTCACTTAATAGTTCCCAAACGTTACTCGTCTGGTCCCCCCTTCTCTTTATTTTCAACTCTCCATTTCGCAGCCTTTCTCTTATTGAATTCAACTCTGACATGTTCCTTTTTTTGCTTCCGTGGATCAACGCTAAACTTTTGCTGCCTGTTTCCAAAAGCATTTGTTGAGTAGCGTGTAGGCTATTTGGAGCGTTTACAGTTAGGTCCGTAAGCTTAGGCTTACGCACTAGTGCCGTTAATAATGAAATTAAAACCTACATGTAGCCTATAGATATAAATTGCACAAGAATTATACATTTACGGATTTTTAAAGATGTTTTCTCCTAATTCAACCCACCCGCCACCCACCCGGATTTCATCCACACAATATTTCACGATCAACCCTAAACCCATCGTCCCTCAGATATAGACCTAACCAGATATAGGCCTAACCAGAAAATAATAATTTGTTCTTAACTGACTTGCCTAGTTAAATAAAGGTACAATTAAAACAATTAAAGTATAGGCC
The DNA here is from genome assembly GCF_021184085.1 of Oncorhynchus gorbuscha. Taxonomy (NCBI): domain Eukaryota; kingdom Metazoa; phylum Chordata; class Actinopteri; order Salmoniformes; family Salmonidae; genus Oncorhynchus; species Oncorhynchus gorbuscha. Next base: position 43,361,348 of record NC_060194.1, on the reverse strand, counting down.
TAACCACGGTGACTGCGGGAGCTTCACTAGTGTGAGCTCTATTTTCCATGTGACAAAAGAAAAGAATAGTCGGAGGTGAATTTATTTTTAATACACCCACTCTTCACCATGCTTATTGTATCTAGAACAACACCTTCAACAAAAACAACACCAAATGTAGGTTTGAGCGGCATATAAACAATTTTACATTACAATGTAAAATAAAAATAAAAAACATTCGCTCACACATGCATACATACTTACAAAGTAAAAGAAAATCTATTATTACATTGATACTTAGCACATACAAGACCAGGCGTTTGCAACTTATTAATTATGGCCACGAAGTGGTTATTAAAGACGTACTCGACTGCATCTAACGATACTACAAGTGCAGATCAAACATCAAAGCATACAAATAATATTATGCATAATGTCTAATTCAAGCACAGGCACTTTTTCCACTCTATTCTCCAAGATCATGCTAAACAATACAAAAATATCCCTCTTCTTCAACTGATTTGTTGTATTTGATAAAAATACAATAATGTCATGTCATCTCATAATCCTTGGTATTTAGTAACAAAATGCCTTCTTTAGTACAGATTTCCAAACATATAACACACTAAAGAATTGAAGGAATGTCATCAACAGAGGAATGTAAAAAAAAAAAAAATCTATCTACAACAGCTATTGGCCACAACAACCAGTTGAGATCGTTGCTGTTTACAGTACTTAAAGGGACAAGAGGAAAAATACCTCAGAATCCACGGGATGCTTTAACCTCTGTGGAGAGAGGAAGGAAGAGATCACTTTCAGAAATAGTGGTATGTAGGGTATCAAATCAAATGTATTCTGTTATATTTCCAAGTGTGCTCCTGAGTGGTGCTGCGGCCTAAAAGCACTGCCTCTCAGTGTAAGAGGAATCACCACAGTCCCTGGTTTGAATCCAGGCTGTGTCACATCCGGAGTCCCATAGGGCGGCGCACAATCGGCCCAGTCTCGTCCGGGTCTGGCCGGGTTTGGCCATCATTGTAAATAAGAATTAGTTCTTAACTGACTTGCCTAGTTAAATAAAATATATCTAATATATATATACAATATACACAATATATATATTAATGTTTATGCAATTACCATTACCAAAAACATCTATATTTGCTACCCAGCCTCTATTTTTTGCACTTACATGGCCTTTGGGGTGGAAAAACCTACACAGGGCTGAGACCTTGTTATGTATGGCATCATGGCCAATTACAGAGAGTCCATGATATATTGGTCAATCACAAAGAATCTCATATCGTGGCCAACCAATCACAGAGCATCTCTTACCTGGTCACCCGACAGTTCCGTGTCTGAACCTGAGTACCCGTGTATGTGATATCACACCGCACCACGTTGTTGGAATAATCCGACTCCTGAACATGATAACTGGGATTCACTATGACCTGAACAATGAAAAGATTTGTGTGTGAACAACGCTGCCTAGAGAAGATGGTCAGACCTCATTCAGATTGCACTGGGCACAACTGTTATACCATTAAGGAATAGACCATTACCAAGTTGCTGTTGTAAATACAATAATAATTGAATGACATTACCCTCAGGAAGTAGTTTCCTGCAGGAACATCAGTGATGTCGATCCACTGACAGTCAATATTGGCAGCATAGGTGTCATGACAGCCTGGACTCAGCCCCTGTCAACGCAAAACAAAACACAGCCACAGCTCAATATGCAAAAAAACAATAACGTGAAAAGAGTTCGAAGGTAACCCAGTAATGAGACATCATCACATTTATCTGGCTATATTGTTCTATAGTGAAAGGAGGGAGAAAAACTCTTGACCCAGAGTTTTTCCTGTCTATGAGCGTTGCAGAACTAACCTGTGTATGGGCGGTGTAGAACTAACCTGTGTATGAGCGGTGCAGAACTAACCTGTGTATGAGCTGTGTAGAACTAACCTGTGTATGGGCGGTGTAGAACTAACCTGTGTATGAGCTGTGCAGAACTAACCTGTGTATGAGCGGTGTAGAACTAACCTGTGTATGAGCTGTGCAGAACTAACCTGTGTATGGGCGGTGTAGAACTAACCTGTGTATGAGCGGTGCAGAACTAACCTGTGTATGGGCGGTGCAGAACTAACCTGTGTATGAGCTGTGCAGAACTAACCTGTGTATGGGCGGTGCAGGCATATCTGCGTCTAAATCCAGCATCACAACCTGTGTCCTCCAGACAGAAGCTGGCCTTGTGTCCCTCAGCTACCTTCCTTCCTGTTGTCACATCTAGCAGGTCATAGCTACTGAAGGCATCCATACTGTGGTAGTGTCTGGAGGAGGACATAGAGGGGGAGACCGGAGAGAGAGATAGAGGAGGAGAGAGAGAGAGAGAAGAGAGGAGAAAGGAGAGAGAAAGAGACATGAGAGAGGAGAGGAGAGAAAGGAGAGAGGAGACCGAGAGCGAGGGGCGAGTGACAGGAGAGAGGAGAGAGAGGGGAGAGTGACAGGAGAGAGGAGAGAGACAGGAGAGAGGAGAGAGAGGGGAGAGAGACAGGAGAGATGAGAGAGACAGGAGAGAGGAGAGAGAGGGGAGAGAGATAGGAGAGATGAGAGAGACAGGAGAGAGGAGAGAGAGGAGAAAGAGACAGGAGAGAGGAAAGAGACAGGAGAGAGGAGAGGAGTGATAAAGGAGAGAGGAGAGTGACAGGAGAGAGGTGAGAGAGTCAAGAGAGAGGAGAGGAGCGATAAAGGAGAGGAGAGTGACAGGAGAGAGGAGAGAGAGGGGAGAGAGACAGGAGAGAGGAGAGGAGCGATAAAGGAGAGAGGAGAGTGACAGGAGAGAGGAGAGGGAGGGGAGAGAGACAGGAGAGAGGAGAGGAGCGATAAAGGAGAGAGGAGAGTGACAGGAGAGAGGAGAGAGAGGGGAGAGAGACAGGAGAGAGGAGAGGAGCGATAAAGGAGAGGGGAGAGAGACAGGAGAGAGGAGAGGAGTGATAAAGGAGAGAGAGGGGAGAGAGACAGGAGAGAGGAGAGGAGCGATAAAGGAGAGAGGAGAGAGACAGGAGAGAGGAGAGGAGTGATAAAGGAGAGAGAGGGGAGAGAGACAGGAGAGGAGCGATAAAGGAGAGAGGACAGAGAGGGGAGAGAGACAGGGTACAGGAGTAAATGATGTACAATGATCTGGATTATTGAAAAATTCAGGTTCTATAAAAAAAGGAACTATCCTCTGAAGTTTCCCCATACATATATATACAGTTGTTATAAGTGCGTCTGGCCAGCTGCCATTGCCTGTCACGAGTGAGGAAGACCTGAGACAAATAGAGCTAGTCATTTCAATGGGAATATATTTACTCACTGGTGACAGCTGTGCCATTCCCACTGGTGTCTTGGTTTAACAGGAAGGAAGTCAGTGGTGCCCTGGTTCTTGACTTTCTGAGGGAAGCGAAGCAGTACTCTATAGTCTATGTCCCTGGCTGTGCTCGCTGACCTGGGACAGACCATACAGGGAAAGATACATTAACTGTCATATTATATCTGATAAGGTAATCGTTTACAATTGTAAAAATTAGTATGTTTTAAGTTTATTGGCAGTGCAAAACGGAAGTACCTAACTGACTTCCTGTTTATGTTGCCTATGGAGTGGCAAACTACCAATTGATGGCATTATGTACAGTAGCCACACATTTCAGGAATTGAAGAGACAATGGGATAATGCAGACTTTTTTTTTCTCAAAGTGTTTCGCGGATGAAGACAAATAGAGAATATATGCTGTGAAAAAATTGCGCACAAAGCCAGTTGGGCAACTACAGTATAACGTACCTCGCCAAACAGTTCTCCTCAGCCGCACAGCGCAGCGAGTACATTTGCATCCGCTGGATGTATGCACCTGCCTGGATGGCATACGGGTCTGGGACGAGATCTGGGAGCCCTAAAGAGAGACAATGCCATCACATAAGCCGTATAAGCGCATATAACGGTTGTCACTGGAGCGTTTACACTTTTATGCGCCAATTACATACCATTCTGAAAATATCTAGTGCCGGGGACGGACGCCGGGGGACGCGGCCGCCGCGTGCGTGCTACGGGCGTTCTGCCTCTGGAGGAATACATGTTGTAGAAGACTGAATTCCGGTGGTTTTTAAACGGGTTCCGAGGGTCGTCCGAGACCATGTCCTCGCCATTACTTGCTGCCTCATTCGAAGTCTCAGCAGCGTTAACGGGTCCGGGTCCTGGAGGAGTACCCCTCCGGTTAGGGATGACATAACGTGCGTTGGAATTATCCGTTAGTGCGGGTTGCCTGGAGATGGATGTACCGGGCTCCGCGCGCATCTCTTGGTATTCTACGCCGGGTACAGGCACTACCTCCCTGCCTCGGGATGAAGAGGCGGGAAGCCCCGAGCGAGCATCCCAGGTAACATCCTGAGAGACAGGGGCTCCTCTCCTCGGTACGCCGCTACCGGAGAACTCGGGGAGTAGCCCAGGAACGGAGGCGTTTACACGGTAAGTGTACTCCGGTGAGTAGCGCCGTGCGCCAGGGGACCCCGCCACTCCCGCTCGGTATGGCACCTCGGGCTGCGACCTGGACCCTGACTGGCGAGCATTGGGTACCAGATACTGTCTACTATCATGTCCTAAATGTGCTGATCCAGGATCTAGAACGTTGTTGGTTTGGTCCCGTAAATGTCCACCTACGTTCGATTCGATTGGTCCTGGTCCAGGTCTTCTGTGCGCCATTGTGCCTTCCCGCGTTCCAGGCTGCGTCTGACCGGTGCCATCCCTCCCAGTGCTCATGTAGACTCTGGATTGGCTTCTCGGCCGCACCGGTGGTTGATACTCTGACCCGGTGCTCATCAAACTGTACACTTTACCGTTATTCTGCCACTGAATCCTCTGCCGCCAAGGCCCCAGTCGTTCGCGTGGCGGCTGCTGCTGCCCGGTAATGAGATGAACCAGTCCTTGGAGGAGGTAGAAGAGTAAAACCGACCACTTCGCCATAACTGATAATTTAAACGTACTAAACCCTCTCTAGAACTCATTAACTACAACATTAATCAATAGGCCTACGTATATGACATTTGTATTGCACAGAATAGGCTAAGATGGTTCTGTGGAGGAGTTCAAAATTCGAAGGAGGAGCGCGTGCACTTTCCGTTCCAGTGAATATGCGGCATAGCCTGCCTGTTTTCTCTGTGTGCGGCACTACTGATGGTTGGAGAGGACAGGAAGCTTGAATTTCTCAGCCATTTATCAAAACGGGCTAGTTTACTTAAGCATGCACAGAAAGCCTGAGGTTCGAGAGAAAATACTTAACTCTTTCCTCCCTGTGCAGTTCAGTTACACAAGCCTTATAACGTAGCTTACACAAGCCTAGAGTTTACTTAGCAAACTTTACGCACTGGTGTCATCTAGGGTCATCTGAATAGCAAAGCCACTTTTGTGTGTTTCTCATGATCAACTTGGGCATTATTTCAATGCAAGTAATCTATATAAAAGGCAGTACTTTATTTGACACTTATTTTCTCTTATCATGTTGGCAATTTTTTTCTTAAAAGTCATCAAAGTTAGGGAACCTCGTATTTTTTTCACCCAACTTTTAACCTAACTCCAATGACAGGATGAACATTATGGTTGATTTCACGTTGAATTCACGTTAGTTGATAACTCAACCAAATGTAAATCAAAACTAAACATTAATCTGATGTCTATGCACAGTGGGAAGTCAGTCAGTAGGCTATCCCAACCTGGTCGCATAGATTAGACGTAACATAGTAAACGTTGATCCGGGATATTCAAATTTATATAATATAATGCGTTTGGTATGGTTATATAAAACAGATGGTTACTTAAGGCAAAAACAAAAGTAGGGTGGTTGGTTGGGGTGAATGGTTGAGCATATAACGTGAATGTCTAGTTAACTGGTTGGTCGGGGTGGATGGTTGGGCATATAACGTGAATATCTAGTTAACTGGTTGGTCGGGGTGGATGGTTGGGCATATAACGTGAATATCTAGTTAACTGGTTGGTCGGGGTGGAATATAACGTGAATATCTAGTTAACTGGTTGGTCGGGGTGGATGGTTGGGCATATAACGTGAATGTCTAGTTAACTGGTTGGTCGGGGTGGATGAGTGGGCGTATAATGCGAAAGTCTGCAACCGAATGTTTGCGAGTGCAAGTCATGGACAACTTTAGCATTTTAGCTCTTTAGCAACTTTTCAGCTACTTACTACATTTTAGCTACTCTGCAACTGCTTAGCATGTTAGCTAATCCTTCCCCCAAACCTAACTCTAACGTAAACCCTTTAACCCTTCAACCCTTCCCCATCCACTAACTCCTAAACTTAACCCTAACCTTAAACCTGACTCCTAACCCCTAGCCTAGCTAACATTAGCCAGCTAGCTAACGTTAGCCACCTATCTAGAATTCATAAAATATCATACAGTTTTGCAAATTCATAACTTAAAGTATGTTTAGCAAATGTATAACATTTTGTACAGTTTGCAAATTTGTAACATATAGTACAAATTGTCATTCGTAACATATCATACAAAATGGGTGAGGAACATCCACAAATTAATACATAACATACGAAACATAACATACTGTATCATACTAAATTGAGATTCCGGTTTTACATTCAGAATAGTATGAAATGCTCTGAGACCAGGTTGGCTACTCTGTATCCACCATGAGATATAACAATTGCACTCAACAAGCCTACTGTCCCTATGAATAAAGAGATACTATTTGGTAAACTATATAATAAACACATGTGGAATGCTGTAAATTGTTCCAAATAAATTCAATGACATTCAATATCAATTTCTCTGATTGGCTACAACATCTTACACCTTTTCTTCAGGGGATCCATCTTCATTTTAAACAATTTGCTAAGCCTAATCACAGAATGACACACGTCTCAATGAATCTGTCATTGTGAACGTCATTGGTAGGCTACTACATCTCTAAATGCTGACATGACATCTCTAAATTTGACCATCTCTCAACCCTCTGTCTGTACACTTGAATAAACATCTCTATTTCAGAGCATGGCCATGGGGTGGCAGTGTGCATCTGTGTTTGAGACACCTGTCAGGCTGTCATGGTTAATATTGATGTATAATCAAATCAAATCCTATTGGCCATATACAGGTGTATAGCAGATGTTGTTGCGGGTGTAGCGAAATGCTTGTGTTTCTAGCTCAGACGGTGAAGTAATATCTAACAAGTAATATCTACCAATTTCACAACATATACCCAATACACACAAATCTAAAGTAAAGGAATATAATTAAGTATATATAAATATATGGACAAGCAATGTCAGAGAGGCATAAACTAAGATACAGTAGAATATAATAGAATACAGTCTATACATATGAGATGAGTAATGCAAAATATGTAACTACTATTAAAGTGACAAGTGTTCCATTATTAAAGTGGCCAGTGATTTCAAGTATGTATATAGGGCAGCAGCCTCTAATGTGCTAGTGATGACTATTTAACAGTCTGATGGACTTGAGATAGAAGTGTTCAGTCTCTCTGTCCCAGCTTTGATGCACCTGTACTGACCTCGCCTTCTGGACGATAGCGGGGTGAATAGGCCGTTGTTGTCCTTGATGATCTTTTTGGCCTTCCTGTGACATTGGGTGCTGTAGGTTGTCCTGTAGGTGTCCAAATCAAATCAATGAAGTATTTCTTGTTCATTATGCTTGACACAGCCTATATATTCACAATAGTAGTACACTTGGGGTGTGTGGACACATTTTAACGGGAACAATATTTTTGATATGGTACCTCAGATATACAGTATCACTCATATGACATTTGGTTATTGGCCATCTGGCAACTTGGGGAGACCAGAAGAAGGCTGTGCGAAAACCGTGTGTAAATTGTATTTTGTAGGGTAGCCTACTGGCCAGTATAGTGTGCTTTCTGTCAAAATGAACTAGCATATAACAACAATGCGAACAAAAAAAACACTCAGCAGTAAGAACGTTTGTTGTTGGTTCAAACAATTGACTGGAACATACAGTATATGGGTCACAAGGAGAGAGAAGTGCTGGCAAGTGTGTCTAGCGGATAGTCAGGACTTAGTAAATGTAGTCACGCTCCAAATAGGGCAAAAGCTCAACGTCTGTGTCTCTGTCTGGTGGCTATGATTAGTCAGGAACCCGATACCTGGTGGGACGTTCTAGAATAGAGCTAGGGAACGCCCCGCTCACCGAGCCCGTATAAGACCGGCGGCGCCTTGCAACGGGTTTGGCACAGATTTCCCCTCTCGAGCAGGACAGATACAAAGTATAGACAGTAAGTATATATGCTATATTGAGTCTTTACTTGTGTGTCTGAAGTGAAAAAAACTAGTGAACAAAAAAAAGTATTAAACAAAAGAAAGTAAACAAATCACAACAAACTGTTGCCACAAAGGTTGAACAATAGCCGATCTGTTTTAAATTAAATAGTTTTTTTTTTTTAAATAAAAGGATTTGAAATATTTTTGTTGTTGTTGCTCTTCGGGTTGTTTTCATATTAAAACACCTGTTAGTTAGACTTCCCCTTGTGATGCTGGCCGAATAAAAACTAATTGTTGTACGCTTTGAATATATCTCATTCCATAAATCTAGGTATCCCAGGGCTCCTCAGAATCTTTGATTCTTGTGCGATTAAACGAAGATGAAGGTCTATAATGGTTATACCACAAGAAACCCACGAAGGAATACACCTGTTTTCCTTCCCGATACTGTGACACCAGAAGCCATATCATGCGGAGTATACATCTAATTGATAAACCCGGAGGGTATGACGGGGTCACCATAACATTACTACAGATCACATCACGGGGAGACAAACTTCAAGGTGAGACAAAACAACAAAAGACCGATATATTCCTTGAGAAAGATCGTATACTGTAGCCTACAAACGTCATGTTTTCGGTCAATGCTCCACGGTCTGTTATTGCTTGTACGGTCACTCAGTGACAAGTTCTGCCTTCGAGTGTATTTCCATTTTGTCATGAGCTGAAGCACGCTCATATTCATGTTGTAGTGGTTTATGTAGGCTAATGAAGAGGTGTCTGCAGGTGAACTTATATTCTTCGGGTTCCAAAGTGAAAGAACGACATTTGAGGAATAGGCTATATGTAATATGCTAGCCGTTGTCTATTCACCTAAAAATGTTTACTTGTAACCCTCGGATGGCTTCTCTTAAGTGAATGACCAGACGCGCATGTTTGACGTTTTTTATTCAGGCCAAAAAAATATCTATTTTGATTTTGAGAAAAATATATATACTAATACTACCACTGCCCCTATCTAAAATGGACTTTGCAAGTGGACAGTTTTCAGCTCACACTGATGGCATTTGAAAGCCAACACTAACGTTGACAGCAAGACATGGAAGGCCTATCACCTCTATATTAGGCTACATACCAAGGTCAGTGGGACGATTTGGATTCATTTGGTCTTACGGTTTCATCTGGCAATAGGGTGTACCTTTAATCGACTCAGAACGTGACCAGACCAGTGGAGGCTGCTGAGGGGACAACGGCTCATAATAATGGCTGGAATGATATCAAACAACCTTGTCATTCAACACATTTCGCTCCAGCCATTACCACGAGCCCTTCCTCCCCAATTAAAGCGCCAGCAACCTCGCGTGGACCAGACGTCATAAAATGATATTCCAGGCAATGAACTTTACCTCTAGTTGTAACTAATATGTTGCTTTGTCAGGGGGGGGGGGCGTTTTATGATGGCGTGTCCTTGCTTTGATAACCTACATGTGGGAACTAACCCTCGTGATGCTCTGTTGTGACACAGGTAGTGTGATGGCTAATATTATTCATATAAACACTTAGGCCTATGTATCACCTTTTAAGTCTAACATTAATTATTAACGTTTATGTATAGTTTTTACAGTTATTAATAACACATTCATATATAGTTAATAATGGATCTATTGAAATTGCCTTTCAAGCACTGTAGTAGGCCTGTGTAACAGTATAACTTTCGTCCGTTCCCTCACCCCCTGCACACACAGACAACTGACAGCCGCGGCCCTGGCAGAGCAAAGAGGGAACAACGACTTCAAGGTCTCAGAGCGAGTGACGTCACCGATCGAAACGCTATTAGCGCGCGCCACCACTAACTAGCTAGCCGTTTCACATCGGTTACACCTGATTGTAGTTGTTCGGTAGCCATGCACGTTTCTATGTTTCTTTAATCATTCCATAATACAAAACCAATAATACAATGACAAGTGCCAAGACTATTGCTGTATTACAGGTTGTTTTATTGCTTTGGTGAAAATTTCACAGGTATGTGGTACATTTTCACAACTTAGTACAAAACTCAAAACAGATCATCAAAAGGAAAGTTGTTTGAAAACTCTTAAGCACATTTTCAATTGACTAATTACAACATACAAAATCACACAGTCACTTTTTCACCAAACGGGGACAACAACAGTCCACAAATTTTTGGTATGTGACCTCAGCGGGAATCGAACCCACAACTCTAGTGTTGCTAGTGCCATGCTCTAATGAACTGGGCCATGTACAGGACCACTACAATATAACACTGTAAAATACAATACACAATGACTGTACAGGTGGAAGATGTTCTGATTGCCATCCCCATGGGTGTACCAACCTCCCTCAGGGCACGGATGAGGCATGCAATGAATTCAATCCAGACCTATGTCAGGCTGGAATACGACACATTCCTAAAGGTTTTTCCCAGGTACATGACCAGTTGGTATATTTACTGTGATTTCAACGAGAACCTATGGCCAAATGCTCAAGACAGGCTTGATGTAAACTACTGCCAGATAAAAAATGTGTTGCTTTCTTCGCTTTCATTTCATTGCATTGTGAAAGATGTCTTCAGTGAACACACCTTTGATAGAAATGATGGACATTTGATGTTAAGTCAATTTTAATGGGTTGCGCAAGTGTATTGCCTAATGTGGAAACAGTTTCATGTACTGTAGTTTATCTACATCATCTTAAATGTTTTGCTATTGGATAAACTGCTTGTTAAATGAACTAAATTGAGGAGATATCATTATGTTGTGTTAAGGTGATTAAACCAATGTGCTCATTATATTTCACGGTAAATGTATATTTTGGATCAATAGTTGTGTGGTGAAAGATGTCTACAAACAAAATCAATGCACAATGAAAGGTTTTGAATGTTAGACTGGCTGCATTATTACAAATGTTACCAGTTTGGAGTTTTGTACAAAGAGTTTTGAAAATACTACCACAGTGATTTAAACAAAAAAAACAGTATTTATCATCCTACACAAGTCTAGGAAAGTGTTTGGGAAATTTAGGAAGTAAAATCTACTTAGCATAACACAAATAAGCTAGAGTTTGTCAGACCATGAGACATCTCGAAAATCGGTCAAAATTGCCAAAATTGCCTGTAGAGTCTACAAAACGATTATAACCCCTCTATGGAAAGATGAGACTCATGAACAGGATGGTGGTTTCCGTTTTGCTCTACACCCCCCCCTGATATGACCTCTCTGTGTAAAGGTGAGATTCTCACAAACTCGTACGTGTCATTTTGCTCTCGGGACGCCCACAGGCCTCACAAGACTCGTCTCCCGGTGCCACCTTATAAAAATGACAGGAAGTACAGTATATATGGAGAGTGTTTGGTGGCAAACAATAAGGGGTTAAATACATGTACCAGAAAACATGTATATATGTTTCCAGATTTTCTTATATATCTCAGATATAGGACAGACACTTCAGAACAAATTTCCTTTAGAATTTTTTGTGGGGGACTGTCTTTTGTTCCATGTAGTGAATCTGTTGTTCAATGCGTTTGCATGGGCTAATAGCAGAAAGGCCAAACATATTTTTTAAATCAAATTATTTGTAAAAAAGAAAAAAAATGTGATACTTCAAGGGGTCTTGGAATTCAAAATCAAATAGTCCTTGGTATGACTTTCTTAAAACAATTCCATAGAGCTTATTAGAATGTGTGTGTGTGTGTGTGTGTGTGTGTGTGTGTGTGTGTGTGTGTGTGTGTGTGTGTGTGTGTGTGTGTGTGTGTGTGTGTGTGTGTGTGTGTGTGTGTGTGTGTGTGTGTGTGTGTGTGTGTGTGTGTGTGAGAACAGGTTGCACAGTGACTTACTCCTTTTACCGTAGTGAAGTTGATCCCGTTGGATGCCATCAATTTAACTGTCAAAAATCAGACCGAGTTTCTGCCAAAGTTGTGCCAAATATCCCCCGTGCATTGCTCAAGATCAGGTTCTATGGAAAGGGCCAACTCATAACTAATGTCCTTTGCCCTTTCCAGCCTTGATTATCTAACAGCACAGTGGTAAATTAAACAGAACTGGGTATGTCCTAAGTCAGGGGTCTCCAACCTTTTCTACCATAAGACCTACTTTTTAATTATGAAACATTTTGAGCTACTGCACATTTTTCCTATCTTGGTTTTATTCAGTTCTGGTGTGGGATAAAAAAAAAAAATCACTCTTAAAATTATAAGTATTCATAAAGAAACAATGAAATTGGATGCTATAAGTCAATGTCAATGCTCAAATCACATCAGAATAAAAAACAATTAGGGTAAATAAAAACACCAATGTGGATTTTTTTGGGGTTAGTAGCTCAGAGCTTGAGGTGTCTGATACTTGTGAGATTAGTTCATGACAGTTTTGGGAGGTACACATAAAAAATACATTTACCTTCATAATTGTTTGGCGAGCTACTGGTAGTTGGCCTGAGAGCTACTGCTAGTTGGCCTGAGAGCTACTGGTAGTTGGCCTGCGAGCTACTGGTAGTTGGCCTGAGAGCTACTGGTAGTTGGCCTGAGAGCTACTGGTAGTTGGCCTGCGAGCTAGTGGTAGTTGGCCTGTGAGCTACTGGTAGTTGGCCTGCGAGCTACTAGTAGTTGGCCTGTGAGCTACTGGTAGTTGGCCTGTGAGCTACTGGTAGCTAGCTATTGGAGACCCCTGGCCTAAGGTCACACAATGTTGCCACAATTTTGGGATATCTAACTTTGTTACTAGGCAACTGTGCATCGGAGGTAGTGTCTGGTGAATGACATTTGGGTTCATCATGTTATGCTTGTCAAAAGTATTCCATGTATTTCAATTCAATCAAAGTATTGTATTGTATTTATGAAGCCCTTTTTACATCAGCAGTTGTCACAAATGGCTTTAAAGTAACCCAGCCTAGACACAAAACAGCAGTAGCATCATCAAAAATGCTCACATGTCTTTGGAGTTGATAATTGGGTTGTTGTTTAGTTAGGTAGTAGGGTAGTGGGTGGTAGGGAAGCAGGGTAGTAGAGCAGTTGGGAAGTAGGGTAGTTAGGTAGGAGGGCAGTTGGGTAGTTGGGTAGGAGGGCAGTTGGGTAGGAGGGTAGTAGGGTAGTTGGGTAGGAGGGTAGCTAGGTAGCAGGGCAGATGGGTAGTTAGGTAGTAGGGTAGTTGGGTATCAGGGTAGTTGGGTAGCAGGGTAGTTGGGTAGCTGGTTAGCAGTGTAGCAGGGTAACAGGGTAGGAGGGTAGCTGGGTAGTTGAGTAGCAGGGTAGCTGGGTAGCAGGGTAGTAGGGTAGTTGGGTAGCAGGGTAGCTGGGTAGTTGAGTAGCTGGGTAGTAGGGTAGCAGGGTAGTTGGGTGGTAGACTAGTAGGGTAGTTGGGTAGTAGGGTAGTAGGGTCGTAGCATAGTTGGGTGGTAGTCTAGTAGGGTAGTAGGGCAGTTGGGTAGTAGGGCAGTTGGGTATTAGGGTCGTAGCGTAGTTGGGTAATAGGGGACTGACTCACTTGGGGGGGAAAGCGTGTGACCGCCTTACAGGCCGGCTCCCCTCCTTCCAACCCAAATATGGAAGAACAGGCTTTACTCTATGGTTATGTCCCGGTTACCATGGAGCCGCCGTGTGACGTGGGAGCACATGGATCGCATGCCTCTCTGGTTCTCACCTTTCCCCTGTTGCCTCCGCCTCCGTCCGCCTGGAGAGCCTGATTGGCTGGTGCGGGAGATAGGGCCGTGAGACAGGCAGGAGGGCACGTAGAGATCATAACCCCTCCCCCCGGAACCTCTCTGTACAAGGCCTAATAATACTCCCCTGACACCCAAGGCATCTGGCCTAAATATAACACACACACACACACACACACACACACACACACACACACACACACACACACACACACACACACACACACACACACACACACACACACACACACACACACACACACACACACACACACACACACACACACACACACACCAGCAGGCTGCCACCAGCCACCCTCAGCTTGTCCTCATCAGGCACCCAAAAAATTCCCAGTTATGTGTCACAAGACAAAAGGCCCAGCTCCCCGCACCCACTGGTCACCACCCCACACCAGCTGGTCCCCATCCACACCCGCTCTTCACCACCCACACCCGCTGGTCACCACCCACTCCAGCTGGTCACCACCCACACCAGCTGGGCACCACCCACACCCGCTGGTCACCACCCACACCAGCTGGTTACTACCCGCACCCGCTGGTCACCACCCACACCCGCTGGTCACCACCCACACCCGCTCGTTACCACCCACACCCGCTGCCCACCACCCACACCGCTGCCCACCATCCACACCCGCTGGTCACCATCCACACCCGCTGGTCACCACCCACACCCGCTGGTCACCACCCACACCCGCTCTTAACCACCCACACCCGCTCTTCACCACCCACACCCGCTGGTCACCACCCACACCCACACCCGCTGCCCACCACCCACACCCGCTCTTCACCATCCACACCCGCTGGTCACCACCCACACCCGCTGGTCACCACCCACGGACTGCTGGGTTGGCTGTTCACACCGTATTGTAGATATTCAAGGTCATGGTTGACAAGCAATAAGGATGAAATTACACTGTCATTACCAGTATCATGGATAAAAACATAAGCCCACTGTCTTGGTAGTTGATGTCATATTGTAAATAGATTAGATAATCATTGACCAGCCGATGTCGGTCAGACAATGATTTATCTTATGCTTTTTATCCCAAGCGACTTGCACTTAAAATTCAAACCCAGAACCCTGTGGGTACAAGAACTGCAACCAAATGAGCTAACAGAACCACTGACATGGCTGTTTGGTGCGTTGCAACACGCAAGGGCCTTTATGAGGGAATGAACTGTAGCTGACAGATGTGATGGGCTTTGAATGATGAAATACAAAATACAACCAATGGTTTGTTTTGACTGCCTCCCCTCATTAATGGGATGGAGCGCTGTTGTTAAATGCTAAACACAATAAAAGATGCATTGCACAAAAGAATAACCTTTTAAAAATGTCTTGGAGGGAACAATTTACGGTGGCTTCAATTTCACTTCAAAAGAGCTGTTAACTATTTCCATGGAATGGAAAACCTCTCATAATCATTGAGAAGTCTTTTCCACTGATGAATATGTCCCAGGTATCTCTGCATTTACATGGCCGTTTACGTAGGTCGGCACAGTGTCAGAATGAAGTAGTTACTACTACATCACAGTAGGGCTCGTTTTATTGTTGAATTTGTTGTTGTTTGTGGAGAGTTTTTGGTTCAATGTTCAAAATTCATCAGGAATAAATTCTGTTCTGGTTTCTTTCCCTTTTCCTGAATGCTAAAGCTTTGCCAGTTCAGGGTGGTATCAGACAACAGTTCAGGGTGGTATCAGACGACAGTTCAGGGTGGTATCAGACGACAGTTCAGGGTGGTATCAGACGACAGATCAGGGTGGTATCAGACGACAGTTCAAGGTGGTATCAGACGACAGATCAGGGTGGTATCAGACGACAGATCAGGGTGGTATCAGACGACAGATCAGGGTGGTATCAGACGACAGATCAGGGTGGTATCAGACGACAGTTCAGGGTGGTATCAGACGACAGATCAGGGTGGTATCAGACGACAGTTCAAGGTGGTATCAGACGACAGATCAGGGTGATATCAGACGACAGATCAGGGTGGTATCAGACGACAGTTCAAGGTGGTATCAGACGACAGATCAGGGTGGTATCAGACGACAGTTCAAGGTGGTATCAGACGACAGATCAGGGTGGTATCAGACGACAGTTCAGGGTGGTATCAGATGACAGATCAGGGTGGTATCAGACGACAGTTCAAGGTGGTATCAGACGACAGATCAGGGTGGTATCAGACGACAGATCAGGGTGGTATCAGACGACAGTTCAAGGTGGTATCAGACGACAGATCAGGGTGGTATCAGACGACAGATCAGGGTGGTATCAGACGACAGTTCAAGGTGGTATCAGACGACAGATCAGGGTGGTATCAGACGACAGATCAGGGTGGTATCAGACGACAGATCAGGGTGGTATCAGACGACAGATCAGGGTGGTATCAGACGACAGTTCAAGGTGGTATCAGACGACAGATCAGGGTGGTATCAGACGACAGTTCAGGGTGGTATCAGACGACAGTTCAGGGTGGTATCAGACGACAGTTCAGGGTGGTATCAGACGACAGTTCAGGGTGGTATCAGACGACAGTTCAGGGTGGTATCAGACGACAGATCAGGGTGGTATCAGACGACAGATCAGGGTGGTATCAGACGACAGTTCAAGGTGGTATCAGACGACAGATCAGGGTGGTATCAGACGACAGATCAGGGTGGTATCAGACGACAGTTCAAGGTGGTATCAGACGACAGTTCAGGGTGGTATCAGACGACAGATCAGGGTGGTATCAGACGACAGATCAGGGTGGTATCAGACGACAGTTCAAGGTGGTATCAGACGACAGATCAGGGTGGTATCAGACGACAGTTGAAGGTGGTATCAGACGACAGATCAGGGTGGTATCAGACGACAGTTCAGGGTGGTATCAGACGACAGATCAGGGTGGTATCAGACGACAGTTCAGGGTGGTATCAGACGACAGATCAGGGTGGTATCAGACGACAGTTCAAGGTGGTATCAGACGACAGATCAGGGTGGTATCAGACGACAGATCAAGGTGGTATCAGACGACAGATCAGGGTGGTATCAGATGACAGTTCAGGGTGGTATCAGACGACAGTTCAAGGTGGTATCAGACGACAGATCAGGGTGGTATCAGACGACAGTTCAGGGTGGTATCAGACGACAGTTCAAGGTGGTATCAGACGACAGATCAGGGTGGTATCAGACGACAGTTCAGGGTGGTATCAGACGACAGTTCAAGGTGGTATGAGACGACAGATCAGGGTGGTATGAGACGACAGATCAGGGTGGTATCAGACGACAGTTCAGGGTGGTATCAGACGACAGATCAGGGTGGTATCAGACGACAGTTCAGGGTGGTATCAGACGACAGATCAGGGTGGTATCAGACGACAGATCAGGGTGGTATCAGACGACAGATCAGGGTGGTATCAGACGACAGTTCAGGGTGGTATCAGACGACAGTTCAGGGTGGTATCAGACGACAGTTCAAGGTGGTATCAGACGACAGATCAGGGTGGTATCAGATGACAGATCAAGGTGGTATCAGACGACAGTTCAAGGTGGTATCAGACGACAGATCAGGGTGGTATCAGACGACAGTTCAAGGTGGTATCAGACGACAGATCAAGGTGGTATCAGACGACAGATCAGGGTGGTATCAGACGACAGTTCAGGGTGGTATCAGACGACAGATCAGGGTGGTATCAGACGACAGTTCAAGGTGGTATCAGACGACAGTTCAAGGTGGTATCAGACGACAGATCAGGGTGGTATCAGACGACAGTTCAAGGTGGTATCAGACGACAGATCAGGGTGGTATCAGACGACAGTTCAAGGTGGTATCAGACGACAGATCAGGGTGGTATCAGACGACAGTTCAAGGTGGTATCAGACGACAGATCAGGTGGTATCAGACGACAGTTCAAGGTGGTATCAGACGACAGATCAGGGTGGTATCAGACGACAGTTCAGGGTGGTATCAGATCAGGGTGGTATCAGACGACAGATCAGGGTGGTATCAGACGACAGATCAGGGTGGTATCAGACGACAGATCAGGGTGGTATCAGACGACAGTTCAAGGTGGTATCAGACGACAGTTCAAGGTGGTATCAGACGACAGTTCAAGGTGGTATCAGACGACAGATCAGGGTGGTATCAGAGCAGCTGATGTAAAATAATGTAAAAAAACAAAAACAGACTAAGCATTTGTGTTGATCTTGAATCTGTCTTCAGTGTACAAAATGATATGAGGATGTAACAGATGTATATGTTTCTGTAGGTATTAATATAATACTTTTCTAATATACTGTAATATAGCTGCGTCTTCTGGATACTAGTCTTGTGTTGCCACATTTATTAATATAATACTTTCTAAATGCTCTCACTGTAATATAGCTGCGTCTACTGGATACTAGTCTTGTGTGTTGCCACATTTCCCTGTTTAGAAAGCTGTAAATTGAAAGTTCATTGGATTGAGAATAACCACAGAACACAGTAGATGGATTCATAAGTCTCTTTATGTTGTAGACAATCTTTCCTCTCAGTGTGGGAAGATATGTTTTAACCATGAAAACACAGTAAGCACATAGACCTGTTCTTCATGTGTTTCAACACTGGGCAGTCCAGTTGGTAAATCATCTTAGAAAAGGTTACATTTGATTATACAAAATACAATGCTTCTGCCGTTCAGTTTTTTTAAAAATAAGTTAGGCCTTAAACTATTTACATATCCATATTAATTTCAGGCAGTAGTATGGTACTGATGTTGCATTTCCCACAAATTGATTATTTACAGGTTTATACACAAGTCTTTGGACTTCCTGCTGTGGAAGAGAGAGATATAACAATTATTAGCAAGCAATACATTGATGCCGATGTATATGTGTACACGTAAGTGATCCAATATATGTATTTGTGTACACGTAAGTGATCCAATATATGTATTTGTTTACCTATAAGTTGTTGAGCAGGGTGTTTTGTATGTTTTCATACACTTGGTTGTAGATCTCCTCTTTAGGTTTCAAGCCATCAAGGTACTCTGAGGGGTGAAAATGCCTCAAATTTAGTCATTATAAACCATAGTGAAAATAGTGGAAAAGTTAAATACACACATATATTCTAATAATTGATCATAATAAACATGATATGAACTCTGCAGTAGTGTCCAGTACATACCTATACCATGGTAGTTTTCTTCCATCTCTGTCCTGTGTTTCAGGTACATGGGCCAGACATGGCCTTCAAACAGACCAGGGGGGTCAGGGACTGTGTAGTTCCTTGTATTTCTCCTCCTCTTGCACTCCTCTTTTGGAATGGCAATGTAGTAGCTTTTATCATAGACATCAACAATAGGCCTGCAGGAAACAAAACAAACGGTGGTCAGAACAAGGCGTGAGTTGTGAAAACTCGAGTTAACTTTCATCGATAAAGTCAATAGTAGTGTATAGTAAGATACGATTGAAAGTTATTGTCCTCGAAGGGAAGACAGAGAGAGAGAGAGTCTAACTACAGACTGACTTCAGGCAAAATGTTGTCGTCTTTAACACGTCAATGTAAATGTTGTAGGAAAACAACATACTTGTAGTTATAGAGCAGAAACCCTTCCACGATGAGGATGTGGATACCGTTGTCAGGGTCTGAGTCCTCTGCTTCAGGTGTGACGCAGATGCCATGGGAGCGGGCGAACTTGACTGGGTTCTCTTGCCATCCCTCCACAGTGTTAACCATGGCCTCCATATCCAGGGATGTGATCACTAGAGAACAGGGAATAGACAGAACAATACGCTTCACCACCAGGGAACGAAACAGCACAGCAGCCAATGTGCTTCAAAATACAACAGTCAGCTCTAGTAACTGGCGTAGCATTCACAGAATTTTTGTAAAAATTGAATTTAAAATAGCAGGTAAATTGTTGTCTATTACAAAAGTATCAGAGGAACTTTTGAAGATGTCAATTAAAGGGAAAGAGTACATTACTCGTAGTGTTTGTTTTCATTCCTACAGCGAATCCAACTCTTACCATCCCACTGCCTAAAGCCGTCCTCCCCGACTTCTATCTGATCGGGTTTCTGAAATAACAGTCACCAAGAAAACATTGCTGCAACCTCAAGGTGATGATGACAGAGTAGTAACCAGTCAGTGCTGATCACACCTGGATATGAGCTAAGTTAACGACGCCAGCGTCTCCACTGAGGCAAACAGCTAAAGGCTAACCTGCACCCTCAGTGCACCGTAAATAATGCCTTGTAAGGGCCAGGGATGGGATCAGGAAGTAAATTCCCATTTCCAATTCTAAATTCCAATTCTAAATTCCAATTCTAAATTCCAATTCTAAATTCCAATTCTAAATTCCGAAATCCAACTCCAATTCCTGAATTGACTGAATTGAAATAGAATTGACCCCAACCATGCTGCTGGCACATGGCCTAACTGCTCAACATGTGGGCAGGGCACTGTAGTCGTACTGGAGAAGGTACACGGTGTCAGCCGTTGACAGCCAGCGATATTCATCCACTGACATTTAAATAAAAATAAACCCCTTTTTTTAAATGATCCTTAATTTGCAATAAGTTGTTGACATTGACAACACAGAGTATACAGATCATTATGGGGTGAATGAAAATGTTCAAAGTCAAATGAACATTAATAACTGTCATGCAGTAAAACAATTGTTGCATTACATGACAAGTGAATGCAATGTTTGAACTTCAAATGATGTTAACATTTTAACATTTTAATTGGTTCTTCAGGAGACAATGTTAAGCACATTATATCAGGTGGAATATGGTATCTCTGTCTGGTCATCCTTTACTGACTTGCCACCAGTAGGTGGCGATATTAAGTGTTCAAGACCAATTTTTATTTTATTTGTCACTCCAATTAAATCGGCTACTGTAGGCTATACAATCTGTTCGTTTTCGATCATAAAAACGGATGGTAAAACAAGTGAACACGATGTTATGACTTTAAAATAATGATATGAATCAAATGAAAGTGGTTACTCAACAGCAAGCTTTCTGGGCTGAGAGACATAAACGTGATGAAGCATCTTACCTTAAAAAAGTCATCCTGATGTATCACACAACAGTTGGGCAACGCCTGGATCAATTGATTGGTCAGCGTGGTTTTCCCACCGTTGGTCACGCTGGACAGAATAATGAAAAAACACAATAATTTTCTATAAATGATCTCCGGTCCACTTGATCTTGTGTGGACCATTCATTTCGGCTACAGAAATACGTTTGGTATTATCAATATTAGAAACGTTGAATTATGTTCTTACCGTCATAACAAATAGTAAAATAGTAAACTTGTTTTTTTTAATATTAATATTCATTAGATATGATTTACCCGCCAATTCCTATAATGAATTTCATGATGATATCTTGATCTTGGTCCGTAGCAGTAACTACGTCGGTGTTAGACGAAGGAAAGGAACCCCTATAAAAAATATTAACTTTCAAAAGAAAAGTCCTTTAAACTTAAAACTTAAAATCTTGTTGCTAGAATGTCCCCTCCCTTTACTACTTCATTGATAGAGCATCTCTGCCTAGCATATAAAGGATTCATCACAGCGTCACTATTCATGTCACACCTCGTGGCTCAACTCAGTCCAATCAGTCCGCTTTACTGTAGCCAATTAGCTTCTACTGTACTCCGGAACTATGTCCAATTGGAGTGCGGTGCTACAGTGCTAGATTTGTATAGCTCCGATTTTTCCACCTGTTACTTGAACTCAGTCAGCATAGCGGTCACACACACACACATGCACACATGCGCGCGCACACACACACCCCCGTCTGAAAACCGAGACCACCCCTTCCATAAGCATGTCAAACCTTTGCCAGCCGATACGGGAGCTATGTCAGGCATCATTGGCTTCCTAGAAGACAACAGAATAAATAGCTTGACTCTAAGCTGTGAAACACAATGATAATTCTCTCCAGGCAAATCACCATGCTTTAACTGATGATAGGGACAAGAACGAGATTATGGAGATTAGATATGCATACATCATATAAACTCAGCAAAAAAAAGAAACGTCCTCTCACTGTCAACTGCATTTATTTTAAGCAAACTTAACATTTGTAAATATTTGTATGAAGATAACAAGATTCACCAACTGAGACATAAATTGAACAAGTTCCACAGACATGTGACAAACAGAAGAATGTGAATAATAATGTGAATAATGTGTCCATGAACAAAGGGGGGGGTCGAAATCAAAAGTAACAGTAAGTATCTGGTGTGGCCACCAGCTGCATTGCAGAGCGTCTCTTCCTCATGTACTGCATCAGATTTGCCAGTTCTTGCTGTGAGATCTGGACTTTCTGGGGGGGATGGCCCTGGCCCTCACCCTCCGATCCAACAGGTCCCAGATGTGCTCAATGGGATTGAGATCCGGGCTCTTTTCTGGCCATGGAAGAACACTGACATTCCTGTTTTGCAGGAAATTATGCACAGAACGAGCAGTATGGCTGGTGACATTGTCATGCTGGCGGGTCGTGTCAGGATGAGCCTGCAGGGAGGGTACCACATGAGGGAGGAGGATGTCTTCCCTGTAATGCACAGCGTTGAGATTACCTGCAATGACAACAAGCTCAGTCCGATGATGCTGTGACACACCGCCCCAGACCATGACGGACCCTCCACCTCCAAATCGATCCGCCTCCAGAGTACAGGCCTCAGTGTAACGCTCATTACTTCGACGATAAACACTAATCCGTCCATCACCCCTGGTGAGACACAACTGTGACTCGTCAGTGAAGAGCACTTTTTGCCAGTCCTGTCTGGTGCAGTGACGGTGGGTTTGTGCCCATATGCAACATTGTTGCCGGTGATGTCTGGTGAGGACCTGCCTTACAACAGGCCTACCAGCCCTCAGTCCAGCCTCTCAGCCTATTGCGCACAGTCTGAGCACTCATGGAGGGATTGTGCGTTCCTGGTGTAACTCTGGCAGTTGTTGTTGTCATCCTGTACCTGTCCCGCAGGTGTGATGTTCAGATGTACCGATTTGTGCAGGTGTTGTTACACGTGGTCTGCCACTGCGAGGACGATCAGCTGTCCGTCCTGTCTCCCTGTAGCGCTGTCAAGGCGTCTCACAGTACGGACATTGTAATTTACTGCAGTCCTCATGCCTCCTTGCAGCATGTCTAAGGCACGTTCACGCAGATGAGCAGGGACCCTGGGCATCTTTTTTTTGTGTTTTTCAGAGTCAGTAGAAAGGCCTCTTTAGTGTCCTAAGTTTTCACAACTGTGACCTTATTTGCCTACCGTCTGTAAGCTGTTAGTGTCTTAACGACCGTTCCAAAGGTGCATGTTCATTAATTGTTTATGGTTCATTGAACAAGCATGGGAAACAGTGTTTAAACCCTTTACAATGAAGATCTGTGAAGTTATTTGGATTTTTATGAATTATCTTTGAAAGACAGGGTCCTGAAAAAGGGACGTTTCTTTTTTTGCTGAGTTTAGATAATATGCAAGATAACAATATTGTAGTCATGATCAGATTTGCTATTGCTCAAGCTGATCATAATATTATGGGAAATGTGACTGTGACTTACAGTCTCATTAAGTAGGTTTTATTGAAAAGAAAGTTATTATATTCTCCTATCCTGGGATTCGTAGCTAGTGATGTTATTGTTGTCATGAATATGTTATTCTATGTTCTTAAATGACAGGATACACAGCCCTATGCAAGTGATAAAGCCCAATGTTGGTTTTTGCTGTGTCCACTAGCCTTGACCTCGGCTCTAGCTAGCCGTGACCTCCAGTCTATCCTTGCCTTGACCTCCAGTCACTATACAAAGAGCAGGAAATGTGCAGAAAAGGGTGTGGCTCTATGGCTAATCATTTACAGGAACAGAGATGGTTAGGTTACGGTTAGAGACCAGTATGGATGATTTACTCTCCTTCTCCAGGCTTGTATATAATGGTCTGTAGTGCATCAGCTCAGTGTGTTTAATGAATCCATTTGGTTCACTCGACCTCGGTCTATGTGAGGCCATTTGATTTCTTTCAGATACTTTATGGTGAACTTATTTTAGCTTTCCCAGCGCAGTGGCATATCCGATATGCAAGGCAAACTAAATCAACCCCACTTAAAGTAATGAAGTAAAACAAATGAAAAACAATCATATTTTGACCACCCTGGCCTGTAGGCTGGCAGGAGTAGTTGAGAGGGTAAATATGCCCACGATTCGACAGCTTGGTGGTGGGGAAAACCAGTGAGACTATATTTAGGAGTAACATTAGGCCGGTATGGGCTGGTGGGTTCGGCAGGATCAGGCTCGGCTGTTGGCACTGAGTCACACATTCTTCTGATGCAACCAAGGCTTGGTTGGAAGACGGTATAGTGGCATGGCCCTTGTCCATGTGACCATGTGGCCTCATGCCTCTTTGCTGCCGGTGTGTGTGTGTTTCTGCCTGCCTGTCTGCCTGCCTGCCTGCCTGCCTGTCTGTTTGGGGTCCCACTAGATAGGATGTCTTGTCTAACAAACTACATCTCTGTTTCTGAACTGTAAAACCCTTTGAACTTCAAAGCTTCTCAGTCATCTTGTTGTAGTAATACTATTACTAGGCCTGGGTCACTAGTTAACCATTTAAAAGGTTCATGAATTGTACATGTATGGCACTTCGCCCGGGCTGAGTGGTGTAGCTTGTGCTTAATTTCCTTGGACAGGAGAGGGTGACATGGATCAGAGGCTAAACCTTTTACTACGATCCCTGTGATTATTATTGTTAGGCCTTAGAGGACTTTGGATTGGAGCTATCGGATAACATGGACATGTCATGTTTAAGGTGTGATAACATGGACATGTCATGTTTAAGGTGTGATAACATGGACGTCTCATGTTTAAGGTGTGATAACATGGATAACATGGACATCTCATGTTTAAGGTGTGATAACATGGACATGTCATGTTTAAGGTGTGATAACATGGAGGTCTCATGTTTAAGGTGTGATAACATGGACATCTCATGTTTAAGGTGTGATAACATGGACATGTCATGTTTAAGGTGTGATAACATGGACATGTCATGTTTAAGGTGTGATAACATGGACATCTCATGTTTAACATGAGTCTTCAATATTCCCAGGTAAGAAGTTTTAGGTTGTAGTTATTATAGGAATTATAGGACTATTTCTCTCTATACCATTGGTATTTCATATACCTTTGACTATTGGATGTTCTTATAGGCACTTTAGTATTGCCACCCTAATCTCGGGAGTTGATTGGCTTGAAGTCAAACAGCGCAATGCTTGAAGCACAGCGAAGAGCTGCTGGCAAATGCAGGAAAGTGCTGTTTGAATGAATGCTTACGAGCCTGCTGATGCCTACCACCGCACAGTCAGACTTCTCTATCAAATATCAAATCATAGACTTAGTTATAATATAATAACACTCAGAAATATGAGCCTTAGGTCATTAATATGGTCAAATCCAGAAACGATTATTTAAAAAACAAAACGTTTATTCTTTCACTGAAATACGAAACCGTTCCATATTTTATCTAACGGGTGGCATCCCTAAGTCTAAATATTGTTGTTACATTGCACAACCTTCAATGTTATGTCATAATTATGTACAATTCTGGTAAATTAATTACGGTCTTTGTTAGGAAGAAATGGTCTTCACACAGTTCGCAACGAGCCAGGCTGCATATACTGCTGCATATACCCTGACTCTGCTTGCACAGAATGCAAGATATGTGACACAATTTCCCTAGTTAAAAGAAAGTCATGTTAGCAGGCAATATTAACTAAATATGCAGGTTTAAAAATATATACTTGTGTATTGATTTTTAAGAAAGGCATTGATGTTTATGGTTAGGTACACATTGGTGCAACGACAATGCTTTTTTCGCGAATGCGCTTGTTAAATCATCACCCGTTTGTCGAAGTAGGCTGTGATTCGATGATAAATTAACAGGCACCGCATCGATTATATGCAACGCAGGACAAGCTAGATAAACTAGCAATATCATCAACCATGTGTAGTTAACTAGTGATTATGTTAAGATTGATTGTTTTTTATAAGATAAGTTTAATGCTACCAACTTACCTTGGCTCCTTGTTGCACTGGCATAACAGGTAGTCAGCGCAGTCTCCTCGTGGACACATAATTGGTTTCCAAAAATGCAGATTACCGATTGTTATGAAAACTTGAAATCGGCACTAATTCATCGGCCGATGAATCGGTCGACCTCTAGTAACAACTCATCCGCCATGCTGATCCTCAACACAAGGGCCCATCAGGGGTGTGTGCTCAGCACACCCTGTACTCCCTGTTTATTCATGAATGCACAGCCAGGCACGACTCAAACACCATTATTAAGTTTACCGATGACACCACAGAGAGGTTGAAGTTCCTTGGTGTCCACGTCACCAACAAACTAACATGGTCCAAGCACACCAAGGTAGTCGTGAAGAGGGCACGACAAAACCTATTCCCCCTCAGGAGACTGAAAAGATTTGGCATAGGTCCTCAGATCCTCAAAATGTTATACAGCTGCACCATCGATAGCACCATAACTGGTTGCATCACCGCCTGGTATGGCAACTGCTCTGCCTCTGACCGCAAGGCACTACAGAGGGTAGTGCGAATGGCCCAGTACATAACTGTAGCCAAGCTTCCTGCCATCCAGGACCTCTATACCACGCAGTGTCAAAGGAAGGCCCTAAAAATTGTTAAAGACTCCAGCCACCCTAGTCATAGACTGTTCTCTCTGCTACCGCACAGCAAGTGGTGCCGGAGTGCCAAGTCTAGGTCCAAGAGGCTTCTAAACAGCTTCTACCCCTAAGCCATAAGACTCCTGAACACCTAATCAAATGGCCACCCAGACTATTTGCATTGCCCCCCCCCCTCCTCTTTTACACCGCTGCTACTCTCTGTTGTCATCTATGCATCGTCACTTTAATAACTCTACCTACAAGTACATATTACCTCAACTAACCAGTGACCCCGCACATTGACTCTGTACCGGTACCCCCCTGTATATAGTCTAGCTATTGTTATTTTACTGCTGCTCTTTAATTACGTGTTACTTTTATTTCTTATTCTTATCCATGTTGTTGGTTTGGGGCTTGTAGCATGTGACTAATACAATTTGATTTGATTTGTTTTGATTTGATTTAAGGATGTGATAACATGGAGGTCTCATGTTTAAGGGTGTGATAACATGGAGGTCTGATGTTTAACCCTTCTGGTTTAGGGGGCAGCATTTTCACTTTTGGATGAATAGTGTGCCCAGAGTGAACTGCCTCCTACTCTGTCCCAGATGCTAATATATGCATATTATTATTAGTATTGGATAGAAAACACTCTGAAGTTTCTAAAACTGTTTGAATGATGTCTGTGAGTATAACAGAACTCATATGGCAAACCTGAGAAAAATCCAACCAGGAAGTGGGACATCTGAGGTTTGTAGTTTTTCAAAGCTTGGCCAACCGAATACACATTGAGATATGGATAAAGTTGCACTACCTACGGCTTCCACAAGATGTCAACCGTCTTTAAACACTTAAATGAGGATTCTACTATAAAGGAGGGGCTCATGAGGCCTCTTTGAGTCAGTGGCCTTGGATAGTGCCTTGGTCTCATGACGCGCTCTCCCGGCAGTGTTACCTCTCGTTCCAGTGCTTTTCTGAAAACAAAGGAATTCTCCGGTTGGAACATTACTGATGTTTTATGTTAAAAACATCCTAAAGATTGATTCCATACATCGTTTGACATGTTTCTAAAGGACTGTAATGGAACTTTTCAAGTTTTTGTCTGGATGAAGTGCCTGCGCTATTTGGCTATTTGGACATAAATGATGGAACTTTATGAAACAAATCAGTCATTTATTGTTGACCTGGGATGGAACTTTATGGAACAAATCAGTCATTTATTGTTGAACTGGGATTCCTGGGAGTGCCTTCTGATGAAGATCATCAAAGGTAAGCGAATATTAATGGTGTTGTTTCTAACTTTGTTGATTCCAAAATGGCGGATATTCCTCTGGCTGTTTTGGGTTCTGAGAACGGCGCTCAGAACCCAAAACAGCCAGAGGAATATCCGCCATTTTGGATTCAACAAGAAATCCCGGTATGCTTTTTCCGTAAAGTAAAAAAAAAATCTGACACAGCGGTTGCATTAAGGAGAAGTCTATCTTTAATTCTGAGGATAACACTTGCATCTTTTATCAATATTTATTATGAGTATTTCTGCAAAATCACCGAATGTTTTGGAATCAAAACATTACTGCACATAAGGTGCCAATGTAAACTGAGATTTTTGGATATAAATATGCACATTATCGAACAAAACATACATGTATTGTGTAACATGATGTCCTATGAGTGTCATCTGATGAAGATCATCAAAGGTTAGTGATTAATTTGATCTATATTTCTCATTTTTATGACTCCTATCTTTGGCTGGAAAAATGGCTGTGTGTTTTTTCGACTTGGCTCTGACCTAACATAATCATATGTTGTGCTTTAGCTGTAAAGCATTTTTTAAATCGGACACGATGGGTAGATTAACAATATGTTTATCTTTCATTTGCTGTATTGGACTTGTTAATGTGTGAAAGTTACATATTTCTAAAAAATATTTTTGAATTTCGCGCACTGCCTTTTTAGCAGAATGTTGTCGAGGGGTTCCAAAGGTTAAGGGTGTGATAACATGGAGGTCTGATGTTTAAGGGTGTGATAACATGGAGGTCTCATGTTTAAGGGTGTGATTGCAGGGAGGAGAGGACAGAACAGGACATAGGCTTACAGGAAAGGACAGGACTGGATAGGGGGACAGCAGAGGACAGAACAGGGGGACAGGAGAGGCCAGAACAGGACAGAACAAGTGAGGACAATATTTTCACCTGTATCTATAAATATTTTTTTTATTGGACATGAATTATGTAAGGACTCACAGAATGACTGATATTTTTATAGGCTTTGCTTTTGTCAAGTGGGCCAGGAGTTGACCCATGCAGAGCCTAATTTAATGCTCAAACCTAACCAGGAACAACTCTTGTCTCTATATAGGCCTGGAGTTAATCTAAAAGGATATATGAAAATGTGGCAGTCTCTTCAGTTTTATTACCGGGAAATGGCTTTGATACCATTGTGCTTACAGCCTCATCAGCAACAGCAGACTTATGTGTGGGTGTGGGTGTGGGTGTGTGTGTGTGTGTGTGTACAAGAGATAATGTACTCATAAATTGTCACATCTGCTCCTGCTACTCCCTCTGGTGTTCATCCGGTGTCTTCTTGACCTGCAGTTACTCCCCCTGTACTCTCTCTCTCCCTCTCCCTCTTTGTGTGATTGTGTGGTTGGATAAAGGTGTGCTGGAGTCAGAGCAGATACCTACCAGCTGCAACTCGTTCCATAATCAAGACCTCAACAAATACTCAGTCCTGCCACTTCCATTCTGCCAGATCGTAATCTCTGCTCATTACCGCTCTGTCTCTGGCTCCTGTCTCCTGTTCCACCCAACTACATTGCTCTGGATTTTACTCACCACCACCACTACCACTGCACCTCTGGATGCCAACACTCTCAATGGAAAACTACTCTTCCGTGTTTTGGAGAGAATTGTTCCTGTTATCCTGAGTCTCTCTGGAAATCACCAGGAAAATATCAGTTTCCACATCATCAACTGTTCTCACTCACCTCTGGTTCTGGGTCATCCATGGTTAAAGGTACACAACCCACAGATTGACCGGTCCACCGGAAGGGTAACTACTTGGAGTACATTTGAGTCATTCTAATTGTCTACATTCTGCCCTTCCTCCTGTCTTGTCTGCACCCCAGTCCATTCCAGAACCGCCAGACCTGTCTTCCGTTCCTCCAGAATATCACGGTCTAGCTCCTGTATTCAGTAAGCACAACACTCCATCTCTGCCGCCCCATCGGCCGTACGACGGTGCTATCAAGCCTCAGCCTGGAGCTCCTCTCCCTAGTAGCAGGTTGTATAACCTCTCTCGCCCGAGTAAAAGGTTATGGAAGAATACATACAGGATTCAGACATGTCAGGCCTTCTTCCTCTCCAGTGGTAGCTGGGTTTTTCTTTGTCAAGAAGGATGGGTCACTGAGGCCATGCATAGACATCCGTGGATTGAATAGGATCACTGTCAGGAACAAGTATCCTTTGCCACGTATCAGTGCTACTTTGACCCCCCTCCATGGTTCCACAGTGTTTACTAAACTTGAATGCCTACCACCTTGTCCGCATCAGAAGGGGACGAGTTGAAAACGGCGTTCAACACACCACTTGGACATTTCGAGTATTTGGTTATGCCTTTTGGTCTCACTGACACCCCTCCTGTTTATAAAGAGCCTGGTTAATGATGTCCTGAGGGGTGTCATTGGGCATTTCGTTTTTGTCTATGTGGATGACATTCTTATTTTTTCGAAGGACCTTGAGGCTCACTAGCAACACGTCCACCAAGTTCTCCAAAGTCTATTGGAGAATAAGGTGTTTGTTAAGGCTGAGAAATGTGAGTTTCATGTTTCCTCTGTGACCTTATTGGATTACATTATTGCTCAAGGACAGCTACGAATGGACCCTGCCAAGGTTAGGGCAGTCACAGAGTGGCCTGTGCCCACGAATCTGAAGCAGTTACAGCGTTTCCTGGGGTTTGGCAATTTTTATAGACTATTCATCCGTGACTACCGTCGTTTGGCAGCGCCTCTCACCAATCACCACTCACCTCCACTCCATTCCACTGGTCCCCTGAGGCAGAAGCAGTGTTCTGGGAACTCAAGCATCGCTTCACTTCTGCTCCTATCCTTTCCCAGCCAGGCCCAGAACTCCAGTTTGTCCTCGAGGTGGATGCTTCCGACAACTGGGTAGGTAAAGTCCTGTCTCAACATTCTCCCTCGGATCAGAAGCTCCATCCTTGTCCCTTCTTGTCCCGAAAGAATAAATGTTGACATAGGTAACCGGGAACTCCTGGATGTTAAGCTGGCTCTTGAGGAGTAGTGTCCCTGGTTAGAGGGTTCGGTCCTTCCCTTCATTGTGTGGACGGATCACAAAAATCTAGCCTACATCTAGCCTACATCCATCCCTTCTTTCTTCTTTCTTTTCTCTCCAAAACTCTTGAACGTGCCGTCCTTGGCCAGCTCTCCCGCTATCTCTCTCTGAATGACCTTCTTGATCCAAATCAGTCAGGTTTCAAGACTAGTCATTCAACTGAGACTGCTCTCCTCTGTATCACGGAGGCGCTCCGCACTGCTAAAGCTAACTCTCTCTCCTCTGCTCTCATCCTTCTAGATCTATCGGCTGCCTTCGATACTGTGAACCATCAGATCCTCCTCTCCACCCTCTCCGAGTTGGGCATCTCCGGCGCGGCCCACGCTTGGATTGCGTCCTACCTGACAGGTCGCTCCTACCAGGTGGCGTGGCGAGAATCTGTCTCCTCACCACGCGCTCTCACCACTGGTGTCCCCCAGGGCTCTGTTCTTGGCCCTCTCCTATTCTCGCTATACACCAAGTCACTTGGCTCTGTCATAACCTCACATGGTCTCTCTTATCATTGCTATGCAGACGACACACAATTAATCTTCTCCTTTCCCCTTCTGATGACCAGGTGGCGAATCGCATCTCTGCATGTCTGGCAGACATATCAGTGTGGATGACGGATCACCACCTCAAGCTGAACCTCGGCAAGACGGAGCTGCTCTTCCTCCCGGGGAAGGACTGCCCGTTCCATGATCTCGCCATCACGGTCGACAACTCCATTGTGTCCTCCTCCCAGAGCGCCAAGAACCTTGGCGTGATCCTGGACAACACCCTGTCATTCTCAACTAACATCAAGGCGGTGGCCCGTTCCTGTAGGTTCATGCTCTACAACATCCGCAGAGTACGACCCTGCCTCACACAGGAAGCGGCGCAGGTCCTAATCCAGGCACTTGTCATCTCCCGTCTGGATTACTGCAACTCGCTGTTGGCTGGGCTCCCTGCCTGTGCCATTAAACCCCTTCAACTCATCCAGAACGCCGCAGCCCGTCTGGTGTTCAACCTTCCCAAGTTCTCTCACGTCACCCCGCTCCTCCGTTCTCTCCACTGGCTTCCAGTTGAAGCTCGCATCCGCTACAAGACCATGGTGCTTGCCTACGGAGCTGTGAGGGGAACGGCACCTCAGTACCTCCAGGCTCTGATCAGGCCCTACACCCAAACAAGGGCACTGCGTTCATCCACCTCTGGCCTGCTCGCCTCCCTACCACTGAGGAAGTACAGCTCCCGCTCAGCCCAGTCAAAACTGTTCGCTGCCCTGGCCCCCCCAATGGTGGAACAAACTCCCTCACGACGCCAGGACAGCGGAGTCAATCACCACCTTCCGGAGACACCTGAAACCCCACCTCTTTAAGGAATACCTAGGATAGGTTAAGTAATCCCTCTCACCCCACCCCCCCCCTAAGTTTTAGATGCACTATTGTTAAGTGACTGTCCCACTGGATGTCATAAGGTGAATGCACCAATTTGTAAGTCGCTCTGGATAAGAGCGTCTGCTAAATGACTTAAATGTAAATGTAAATGTAAATGTTTTTGGAAGATTCAACTTCACACTCACTTATCGCCCCGGATGTAAGAATACCAAGACTTACGCCCTCTCCCATCAGTTGACCGCAGACAACACAAGTTCCCGAGCTAGAAACCATTATGCCATCCTCCTGTATCGTTGCTGCTGTTTCCTGGGAGATTGAGTCCTGTGTTCGTCAGGCTCAGCTGAACCAGCCTGATCCTAGAAACAGTCCTTGTAAGGTTCTGTTTGTGCCAGATTTAGTTTGTTCTGATGATCTTCAATGGGCCCATTCTACACACCTCACCATTCACCCTGGCATGAACCGGACTGTCGCCTTCCTGCGTCAGCGATTTTTGTGGCCCACCATGGAGAAAGACACTCGGGAATTCATCTCAGCCTGCTCAGTCTGGGCTTGGAACCCTCCAAGCCTCCACCAAAGCTACATCTGGTCTGCTTTGTCCTCTTCCCATACATAGTCGGCCCTGGTCACACATAGCTTTGGACTTCGTCACTGGGCTTCCCCCATTGAATGGTAACTCCGTCATCCTCACTATTATTGACTGATTTTCCAAAGAGGCTCACTTCATTCCCCTCCAATCTGCCGTCCTCCCGGGAGACTGCGGACCTGCTGGTATCCCATGTTTTGTGGCTGCATGGCATCCCTAGTAACATTGTTTCTGAACGAGGACCCCAGTTTACATCCCAGTTATGGACAGCCTCCTGCACAGCTCTGGGTATTAATGTCAGCCGGTCGTCTGGATATCACCCCCAGACCAATGACCAGACCAAGTGGGCCAACCAGGAGTTGGAAACTGCAATACGCTGTGTGACTTTGGCTAACTCTTCCTCCTGGAGTGCCCAGCTAACCTGGGTGGAATATGCCCGCAACACCCTAATCAACACCTCATCAGGTGTCACACTCTATGAGTGTGCTCTGGGTTACCAACCTCCCTTGTTCTCTGCCCAAGAGGTCGAAGTAGCGGTGCCCTCAGTCCAGGACCACATGCGCCGTTGTCGGCGCACCTGGAGGAGGGCCCGGGCTGCCCTTCTTCATGCCTCCACCAGGACTTAATCCCAAGCTAACCGTTGCCATGCTTCAGCCCCAGTCTACACTCCAGACCAAAAGGTATGACTTTCATCTAAGGACATGCCCCTGAAAGTGGTTTCCAAAACACCACCTCCCTGATTCATTGGCCCCTTTAAGATTGATCGTGTCATAAACCCCTCTGCTGTTTACCTGAAATTCCCAGACTCTCTCAAAACTCACCCCACCTTCCATGTATCCTTAATTAAACCAGTCTGCTCCTGTCCCCTCCTGCAGCTGCTCCTCCACCCCTTGGCTTATTGACGACCATACTGCCGAGGTTGGCAGTATCTGGTGGACTGGGAAGGATACGGGCCTGAGGAGCGCTGCTGGGTGCCCCGTCATCACATTCTGGATCCCTCCGTCTTACAGGATTTTCATACCTCATACCCAGACAAGACGGGTTGTGCGCCAGGTGGCGCCTGTAGAGGGGGGCGTACTGTCACGTCTGCTTCTGCTACACCTCTGGTGTTCATCCGGTGCCTTGACCTGCAGTTAATCCCCCTGTACACTCTCTCTCTCCCCCTCCCTTTTTGTGTGATTGTGTGGTTGGAGAAAGGTGTGCTGGAGTCAGAGCAGATCCCTACCAGCTGCAACTCGTTCCATAATGAAGACCTCAACAAATACTCAGTCCTGCCACTTCCATTCTGCCAGATCGTAATCTCTGCTCATTACTGCTCTGCCTCTGGCACCTGTCTCCTGTTCCACATCTCACCACCCAACTTTATTGCTCTGGATTTTACTCACCACCACTATCTTTGATTCCCCTCAGGACCTGTTTACCCTATTCTACTCAGCTAACTCCAACCTCAGTCTCCACATCTCGTTTTTATGCAACTCATCCAAGCTTCCCCGGATCTGCACTCCATATCTCTCTGTGTAACTATAAGTATTTTGTTACCTCATCTGAGTCTGCTCTTGGGTTCCCCTGCGTCGCTCCGCCTAACATAAATAACAGCAATAAAAGCTCTCTGTTTTTAGCTGCCAGTCAATTAAACTACTAATTAAAAACATTCCACTCACGATAACAATCACACTTTAATAGGTCAAATAATATGGAGAGGCTGTTCGATAGCAAGAACTGGAGTATCTTGATTGGATTTTTCCAACAAAATTGTATTACAAACAATGAACAGCACACACTAATATATAAGTTAACATAATTTAAACAGTTAATTAGGTTATTTAAATGCATTGCATCATAGATGTAACAATAGATAAATGTAAAATAAGATCTCTACATGGAAATAGAGGAATTGAGACAGATCATCAATAAACCAGGAAACTAAGATCATCAGTAATGTTTTGATCTGTCCTGTGTACCAGTCATTCCACTCCTTGCCACTCAACCTTTATTTAACCAGGCAAGTCAGTTAAGAACAAATTTTTATTTTCAATGACAGCCTAGGAACAGTGGGTTAACTGCCTGTTCAGTGGCAGAACGACAGATTTGTACCTTGTCAGCTCGGGGGTTTTGAACTTGCAACCTTCCGGTTACTAGTCCAACACTCTAACCACTAGGCTACCCTGCCGCCCCAAAACATGGCATGACAAGAAGTGGCGTGAAATGATAACAGAAACAGACTGGTACCCAGGATATTTTTTTACCGAGGCTAGTTTTTTTTAAATATCCCAGATGACGAGGAAGAAATTTTTAACCAGCATGCCATCTGTCTAGTAACCTTCAAAAAACACAACAACACACAAAGGAGCAATAGAGAAAACTAAAACATATTTCATTCATTACAGTAGTAACAACCTCTGAATGAATTTGGTCAGTTCAGAAGAGGAACTGCTTATATTGCACATTATTTAAAAACAATAGCATTTATACATTGAAGAAAAAAAGATAACCAAAACATTTATATCAAACATTATTGCTCGTTGCACACATATACCTTCATACTTGTATTACAGCAATGTTAATACATTACATTATTACAATGTTATTACAACTATGTACATCTGGCTTGTACCAACCAAAGCCTGTTCTTGTCCCTTGGAAGGAAATAAACCCATTTAACAGAGGTCATCCAGCCATCTTGCATCAGCCCAATGCATGTTCATCATGCAGCAGGCTAGATCACAGCTGATTGATTCATGCAAGGAGAAATGGTAAGTGGAAGCAAGGCTATCTGCCAGGGTAGGTTTATTCCATGGGACAGAGGTCAGGCAATCTGCCAGGGTAGGTTTATTCCATGGGACAGAGGTCAGGCAATCTGCCAGGGTAGGTTTATTCCATGGGACAGACGTCAGGCAATCTGCCAGGGTAGGTTTATTCCAATCGGAAAGAGGTCAGGCAATCTGCCAGGGTAGGTTTATTCCATGGGACAGAGGTCAGGCAATCTGCCAGGGTAGGTTTATTCCATGGGACAGAGGTCAGGCAATCTGCCAGGGTAGGTTTATTCCAATCGGAAAGAGGTCAGGCAATCTGCCAGGGTAGGTTTATTCCAATCGGAAAGAGGTCAGGCAATCTGCCAGGGTAGGTTTATTCCAATCGGAAAGAGGTCAGGCAATCTGCCAGGGTAGGTTTATTCCATGGGACAGACGTTAGGCATTTTTTTTTTTTTTTTTAATTTTTAAATTTTACCTTTATTTAACCAGGCAAGTCAGTTAAGAACAAATTCTTATTTTCAATGACGGCCTGGGAACAGTGGGTTAACTGCCTGTTCAGGGGCAGAACGACAGATTTGTACCTTGTCAGCTCGGGGGTTTGAACTTGCAACCTTCAGGTTACTAGTCCAACACTCTAACCACTAGACTACCCTGCCGCCCCAATCTGCCAGGGTAGGTTTATTCCATGGGACAGACGTCAGGCAATCTGCCAGGGTAGGTTTATTCCATGGGACAGAGGTCAGGCAATCTGCCAGGGTAGGTTTATTCCATGGGACAGAGGTCAGGCAATCTGCCAGGGTAGGTTTATTCCAATCAGAAAGAGGTCAGGGTATGTGCCAGGGTAGGTTTATTCCAATCGGAAAGAGGTCAGGCTATCTGCCAGGTTTATTCCATGGCACAGACAGACCAGGGTATCTGCTGTGTGAAAAGTAAGACAAGGTAGGATGATGTTGATGTAATGTCAGGA
Organism: Oncorhynchus gorbuscha; assembly: GCF_021184085.1. NCBI lineage: Eukaryota > Metazoa > Chordata > Actinopteri > Salmoniformes > Salmonidae > Oncorhynchus > Oncorhynchus gorbuscha. The sequence continues at coordinate 43,324,732 of NC_060194.1, read as the reverse complement.
GCCCTCTTCACCCACACACCAGTCCTCATCATTTCTCCATCAGTCCTTTATCTTCAGCCAAGAAGTCTTTTACCCTATATTGATAGACAGTATCCTCATGAATCATCAGCAGGGTTGTGGATTCTTGTTTTACCTGGAATGGTTTTTAGATAGACACATTTAAATCATCATCATTATCACCGCCATCATTACCATCATCATCATCCTCACCACCATCCTCATTGTTGTCGTCATCATCAATATCATCACTACCACCACAACCACCATCACCAACATCATCATCACTACCACCACAACCACCATCATCATCAACATCATCATCACCATCATCACTACCACCATCACCATCAACATCATCACCAACATCATCATCATCATCATCATCACCACCACCACGATCATCATCATCACCAACATCACCATCACTACCACCATCATCATCATCACCAACATCATCATCACCACCACCACCATCATCACCATCACTACCATCATCACCAACATCATCATCACCAACATCATCATCACCATCATCATCATCACCATCACTACCACCATCATCATCACCATCACTACCACCATCATCATCACCATCACCATCACTACCACCACCACCACCATCATCATCATCATCATCACCACCATCACCATCACCAACTTCATATAAAGAACAGTAGCTGAATTCTCATCATTGATATCATTCCACTGAGGAACACCTTGAGTTATACCGCCTCAGTTTAATTATTTATATTGTCCTCTACTTCCTCTACTTCCTATACAGAACAGATCGTGTTCCTTCTTCTATTCCAGCCCAGATCCCTGGTGTATGTCCCTGCCTAAATGGCAGCTTCCATTAACCTTACTCCTACAGTACAGTGTACAAACAAACCTTACTCCTACAGTGTAACATCAAATAACAAACCTTACTCCTACAGTACAGTGTAACATCAAATAACAAACCTTACTCCTACAGTACAGTGTAACATCAAATAACAAACCTTACTCCTACAGTGTAACATCAAATAACAAACCTTACTCCTACAGTACAGTGTAACATCAAATAACAAACCTTACTCCTACAGTGTAACATCAAAGAACACCGCCGCTTGCGGGCAGAGCTTTGGTCTCTAGTGTAACCGGGGCGTTCTTGAAAGTTAACCACCTTCATGGGCAGGGGAATCATGCATACATTATTTTAGAGGGGGCACTAAGTACGTGAGGTTGGCCCCTCCTTTTGCATTCGAAAACAATCTGAAATAAAATTTTCCTGCAATCTAGAGCCATAATAATTATGCCGAATTATATGTAAAAATATATATATATGTATACTACAGTTGAAAAGTTTGGTGTCACTAAAGAAATGTCCTTGTTTTTGAAAGAAAAGCACATTTCTGGTCCATTAAAATAACATCAAATTGATCAGAAATACAGGGTAGACATTGTTAATGTTGTAAATGACTATTGTTGCTGGAAACGGCTGATTTTTTAATGGAATATCTACATTAGGTGTATAGAGGCCCATTATCAGCAACCATCACTCCTGTGTTCCAATGGCACGTTGTTAGCTAATCCAAGTTTATCATTTTAAAAGGTTAATTTATCATTTGAAAACCCTTTTGCAATTATGTTAGCACAGCTGAAAACTGTTTGTTCTGATTAAAGAACCAATAAAACTGGCATTCTTTAGACTTGTTGAGTATCTGGAGCATCAGCATTTGTGGGTTCGATTACAGGCTCAAAATCGCCAGAGACAAAGAATCTTCTTCTGAAACTCGGCAGTCTATTCTTGTTCTGAGAAATGAAGGATATTCCATGTGAGAAATTGCCAAGAAACTGAAGATCTCGTACAATGTTGTGTACTGCTCCCTTCACAGAACAGCGCAATCTGTCTCTAACCAGAATCAAAAGAGGAGTGGGAGGCCCTGGTGCACAACTGAGCAAGAGGACAAGTACATTAGAGTGTCTAGTTTGAGAAACAGACGCCTCACAAGTTCTCAACTGGCAGCTTCATTAAATAGTACCCGCAAAACACCAGTCTCAACGCCAACAGTGAAGAGGCGACTCCACAATGCTGACTTTCTAGGCGTTCCTCTGTCCAGTGTTCCTCTGTCCAGTGTTCCTCTGTCCAGTGTTCCTCTGTCCAGTGTTCCTCTGTCCAGTGTTCCTCTGTCCAGTGTTCCTCTGTCCAGTGTTCCTCTGTCCAGTGTTCCTCTGTCCAGTGTCTGTGTTCTTTTGTCCTTCTTAATCTTTCATTTTTATTGGCCAGTCTGAGATATGGCATTTTCTTTGCAACTCTGCCTAGAAGGCCAGCATCCCGGAGTCGCCTATTCACTGTTGACGTTAAGACTGGTGTTTTGCGGGTACTATTTAATGAAGCTGCCAGTTGAGGTGCTCCATCATGCTGGGAAAGGCATTGTTCGTCACCAAACTGTTCCTGGATGGTTGGGAGAAGTTGCTCTTGGAGGATGTGTTTGTACCATTATCTATTCATGGCTGTGTTCTTAGGCAAAATTGTGAGTGAGTCCACTCCCTTGGCTGAGAAGCAACCCCACACATGAATGTTCTCAGGATGCTTTACTGTTGGCATGATACAGGACTGATGGTAGCGCTCACCTTGTCTTCTCTGGACAAGCTTTTTTCCGGATGCCCCAAACAATCGGAAAGGGGATTCGTCAGAGAAAATTACTTTACCCCAGTCCTCATCAGTCCAATCCCTGTACCTTTAGCAGAATATCAGTCTATCCCTGATGTTTTTCCTGGAGAGAAGTGGCTTCTTTGCTGCCCTTCTTGACACCAGGCCATCCTCCAAACGTCTTCGTCTCACTGTGCATGCAGATGCACTCACACCTGCCTGCTGCCATTCATGAGCAAGCTCTGTACTGGTGGTGCCCCGATCCCTCAGCTGAATCAACTTTAGGAGACTATCTTGGCACTTGCTGGACTTTCTTGGGTGCCATGAAGCCTTCTACAGAAATGCAGTGGAAATGTTTTGGGGGGATTCAGTTCATTTGCATGGCAAAGAGGGACTTTGCAATTCATCTGATCACTCTTCATAACATTCTGGAGTATATGCAAATTACCATCATACAAACTGAGGCAGCAGACTTTGTGAAAATAAATATTTGTAATTCTCAAAACTTTTGGCCACACCTGTACAACTCAACACCCCACAGTGAGTATACAGTACAGCCCACAGTCTACTATATAAATATAACTCAATACCCCACAGTGGGCATACAGTGCTACCCACAGTCTACTATATAAATACAACTCAACATGCTGCAGTGGCTAATTCCTCATTAATATCATTCCACGGAGGTAAGCTACTCCTTGTGTTATATTTCAGTTTATTTATTGATCCTCTCCCCCCTGTACACAAGCGACAGTGTCCCTCCCTCCCCCTACCATCGCAGGGATATCAACCAAGGCCCTTGGTGTATCAGCCTAACTCAATGGCAGCTGTGGTAAGGGTTATGGCTTGTGATATATAGAACACTAGGACACCTAGCACAGTCTGCGACAGACAGATACACTGGTGGTGTAATGCTGCTGGGGTTTTGGGGAGGTGGGGAGCTGAGACATTGAGGTGGTGGGGTGAGCGCAGTGGTTTGCTGATGAGGAAGAGAGGGCATTGTAAAATAAAAACCTGCTGGGGTGCTTGAACACTGGGTTGGTGACCACTAGCGTGGTGTGACACCAGGGTGATGAGACACTAGGGTGGTGAGACACCAGGGTGATGTGACACCCGGGTGATGAGACACTAGGGTGGTGAGACACTAGGGTGGTGAGACACTAGGGTGGTGAAACACTAGGGTGATGAGGCACTAGGGTGGTGAAAAACTAGGGTGATGAGACTAGGGTGGTGAGCCACTAGGGTGGTGAAACACTAGGGTGATGGGACACTAGGGTGGTGGGCCACTAGGGTGGTGAGACACTAGGGTGGCGAGACACTAGGGTGGCGAGACACTAGGGTGGCGAGACACTTGAGTGGTGAAACACTAGGGTGGTTAAAACACTAGGGTGTTGAGACACTAGGGTGGTGAAACACTAGGGTGGTGAGACACTAGGGTGATGAAACACTAGGGTGGTGAGACACTAGGGTGGTGAGACACTAGGGTGGTGAGACACTAGGGTGAGGAAACACTAGGGTGGTGCGACACTAGGGTGAGGAAACACTGGGGGTGGTGAGAAACTGGGTCACTAGGGTGGTGAGACACTAGGGTGGTGAGACACTAGGGTGGTGAGACACTCGGGAGGTGAGACACTAGGTTGGTAAAACACTAGGGTGTTGAGACACTAGGGTGGTGAAACACTAGGGTGGTGCGACACTAGGGTGAGGAAACACTGGGGGTGGTGAGAAACTGGGTCACTAGGCATGGGGAGACACTGGGGAGGTGATACACTAGGGTGGCGAGACACTCGGGAGGTGAGACACTAGGTTGGTAAAACACTAGGGTGTTGAGACACTGGGGTAGTAAAACACTAGGGTGGTGAGACACTGGGGTGGTAAAACACTAGGGTGAGGAAACACTAGGGTGGTGGAGGGCTGTGGCACTAGGGTGATGAGACACTGGGGTGGTGGAGGGCTGTGGCACTAGGGTGATGAGACACTAGGGTGATGAGACTAGGTGGAGGGTACTTTCAGACACAAGGGCAGTGAGACACGAGGGTGGTGGGATACTAGGGTGATGGGACTCTAGGGGGAGGGTACTTCCCTCGTCTCAACCGTGTTGTTTTTCAACCGGTTGCAACTCTGTTCTAGTTATGTCCTAGTAATGTTTCCTAGTATAAATAGCCCTGAACATTGGCGGGGATAGAGAGATACAATGTGCTAAGGAGAGGAGCAGATGAGCTTTATGTAACAGACTTTAAATTAATGTTGAAGAGAGAGAAGGGGGGGGGTACCCAGGTACGTAAATTTAAATGGAGAGTCCTAATATCCTAATGTGAACAGGCTGACACAGTTAAAAACCTAAGAAGAGGTTGTCCTGTAGATACATGTCCTAATGACGTCCTCTTAATAGATCATAAAGTTCAGTGAAATTGACTGACATGAAAACCTTGTGATCAGTTAAAACAGGGTGCAGTTGTTAGAACTGATAGGGAGAGATGTCACTTCAAAGGTTGTGACCTGTGTCCTCTAACATTGACCCCGGCCTTCTCAGCGGAAGCGTCATACCTACAGCTCCTACTGTTTGTGTTGTAGCCCGCTGTTCCCACAATTCAATACGAACTTATGACGGTGACGCAAAGCACTGGGTCGCATAGCTCTGGTCCAGGGCGTTAAATGTGCATTTATGCAGAAATGACTCATTCTGTTTTACCTCCGCAAAGCCTCTTCCTAGCCGACAAAAGCTGGTCAAAATGATCTCCACTACGATCAGTTTACAACTTGAACGGATTGTTTTCTTATTGAGATGGCGTCAGTTCAACCCATTTTGCCCGCGAGGGTTGACTGTGGAAAAGTCTCAGGCAATGTAAAGAAGGAATCAATTGATTTGTACTGTACAGAAGCTGTATTGTCGGCACAGTGAAATAGGCTCACCTTTCCGTGGGGGGTGCAGACTTGGTATTCTCCATCTCCTGCCTATGGACTCCATAAGATATATTTATTATGGGCCAGATATAAAGGATAGGACATATGTACATTACAAAAGTATGTGGACACCCCTTCAAATGAGTGGATTCGGCTATTTCAGCCACACCCGCTGCTCTGACAGGTGTATAAAACTGAGCACACAGCCAAGCAATCTCCATAGACAAACATTGGCAGCAGAAAGACCCGTACTGAAGAGCTCAGTGACTTTCAACGTAGCTTCCCCCGGTCAACTGTAAGTGCTGTGATTGTGAAGTGGAAACGTCTAGGAGCAACAACGGCTCAGCAGCGAAGTGGCAGGCAGAAGGTACCACCGAGCACTGAAGCGTGTAGCTGGTACAAAAAAAAGTATGTCCTCGGTTGCAACACTCACTACCGAGTTCCAAACTGCCTCTGGAAGCAACGTCAGCACAAGAACTGTTCTGTCGGGAGCTTCATGAAATGGGTTTCCATGGCTGAGTAGCCGCAAACAAGCCTAAGATCACCATGCGCAATGCCAAGCATCGGCTGGAGTGGTGTAAAGCTCGCCGCCATTGGACTCTGGAGCAGTGAAAACGCGTTCTCTGGAGTGATGAATCACGCTTCACCATCTGGCAGTATGACGGACAGATCTGGTTTGGCGGATGCCAGCAGAACGCTACCTGCCCCAATGCATAGCACCAACTTTAAAGTTTGTTGGAGGAGGAAAAACAATATTGGGCTGTTTTTCATGGTTTTGGCCCCTTAGTTCCAGTGAAGAGAAATCTTAACACTACAGCATACAATGACATTCTATACAATTCTGTGCTTCCAACTTTGTGGCAACAGTTTGGGGAAAGGCCCTTTCCTGTTTCAGCATGACAATGACCCCGTGCACAAAGCGAGGTCCATACAGAAATGGTTTGTAAAGATCGGTGTGGAAGAACTTGACTGGCCTGCACACAGCCCTGACCCCAACTCCATCGAACACATTTGGGATGAATTGAAACGCCGACTGCGAGTCAGGCCTAATCGTCCAACATCAGTGCACGACCTCACTAATGCTCTTGTGGGTAAATGGAAGCAAGTCCCTGCAGCAATGTTCCAACATCTAGTGGAAAGCCTTCCCAGAAGAGTGGAGGCTGTTATAACAGCAAAGCGAGGACCAACTCCATATTAATGCCCATGATTTCAGAATGAGATGTTTGACGAGCAGGTGTCCACATACTTTTTGATCATGTCGTGTATTTACGCTTTTACCACATAAAATATGTCTCTGTTACCTTTC